>NC_090646.1:518194711-518217211 GCF_040937935.1 Hyperolius riggenbachi | reverse complement strand
TGTCGCCACAGATTGTCATTCTCACTTGCCTCAAACGACTTGAGTCATGAGTGTGTGCGAGGCTTAAAGCAATCCTGTAATTAAAAGAAAAAAAAAAAAAAAAGAAAAAAAAAAAAGGCCCCTGGGGGGGTACTTACTTCGGGAGGGGGAAGCCTTTGGATTCTAATGAGGCTTCCCCCATTCTTCTCCATCCCTCTGTTGTCCAGCTGCAGCCCCCCCCCCCCAAAGTGCTGCGATGGAAATATTTACCTTCCAGGATCCAGCACAGGGGCACTAGCCACTCTTCATTCGTGGTAAAATGGAAATCGCCGAACCCGAACGATCTCCTCTACTGCCAGGCGCAAGTCCTTTTGCACCTGCGCAGTAGAGCAGATACGGGCTCGGCTATTTCCGCCTAGCCTGAGCGAAGAGCTGCTACTGCGCCTGTGCTGGATCCCGGAAAGGTAAATATATCAAGCCGTGT
This sequence comes from Hyperolius riggenbachi, assembly GCF_040937935.1. Classification (NCBI taxonomy): domain Eukaryota; kingdom Metazoa; phylum Chordata; class Amphibia; order Anura; family Hyperoliidae; genus Hyperolius; species Hyperolius riggenbachi. Next base: position 518,216,748 of record NC_090646.1, on the reverse strand, counting down.
CGGGGGAGGATTGCCTCTAAAGGTGACCACGCGCACACACACCATACAATTTTTTTAAAATATCTTTTCAATTCAAGAATTGCAATCCATTTTTCTAACCGATTGTAACATTTCAAAAATCTGACCTAATGTTCCACACACGTAAAATTTTTCCCCAATTATGAAAAAAAAAAATGGATTGAAAACTCAAAAAAAAATTGCTTGGGTCTGTACATCAAGTAATTGATAATCTACCACACGTCATACAATTTTGACAAAAACTGATCAGAAACATCCAGCACTGTCGCTCTTCTATCGAATAAAAATGAGAAATTCAATCAGATTTCTCAAACAAATGAAAAAAATAAATAAACGCTTTATTTTCCGGGACAACGGATCGTAATTATCGAATTTGTGTATGGGGTCTGGCCACCTTAATGGGATAAAGACATGGGTGTCAAAAAAAAAAAAAAAAAAAAAAAACGTTTTAGTCACCTGGGGCTTTCACCAGCCCCCTGCAACCATCCCATGCCCTAGCAGTCACTCACGGATTCACCTGTCCCCCGCCGCCAGCTAGTTTCGCTGACAGGCCCGGCCACGCGTAGCCTTCTTGGCGTTCCCATATGCAATAGCGTCCTGCGCCTAAAGAAGGAGATGCGTGGTCAGGCCTGCATAGGCGCAGTAAGCCTGTCGGTGGAAACAAAACTAGCTGGCGGCGGGGAGACAGAAGGATCCGTGAGTGACTGTGAGGGCACGGGACGGCTGCAGGGGGCTGGTAGAAGCCCCAGGTGAGTAAAACTGATTTTTAAACCACAGCTTCAGTATCCCTTTAAAAAGAGTACCCGAGGCGGTCAGTGTATAGATTATAGGACACAGAGTCATGTTCTCTGCCCAATGATATGCCTCTGTGTCCTTCTGGTGCCACTGTCAGTCCCCCCCTGCGCTCTGCTGTCCCCCCTGAAAGCTAACCACCTTTTCCCCCTTCCAGCCATCAATCACCTGCTCCCCCAGCCTCTGTCAGCTCGCTCCCCACCTCTGCTAGCTTCCTCCAATTAGCAGCTAAGCCGTGACCCAGGAAGTACTTCTGGGTCGTGGCCATTTTGGATTTCCTGCGACAGTGATTGAAGGATGAACAGGCTGCGGAGGATGAGCGCAGCCATGGAGAGCAGCACAGATGCATCCAGGAGGCAGCGTGCAGCAGGTAGTATGATTTTTTATTTCCTTTTCTGATGCCGCCTTGGGTTCTCTTCAAGGCTCTGTTCCCACTAGAGCAGAGAATGGAATTTTTTGTCCTCTCCCAGCTTATGGCTAAGTGGAGAGTGAATGGCTCCTATGTTATACACAAGAGCCGTTCACACTTATCAAGCTGCATCAGATCCATGGCAGCAAACGGACCGCACTTTTGTGCAGTCAACGATAATCCCAGGCAGGCGGATGCGTTTCCCTACATAGCCTACTGGGAAGTAAATCTGCCCCGAGCTCCATCCACATCACTGCGGACCAGCAGAGCCGACATACTGTCCACTCCTGCACGTGATGCAGAAGTATAGTGGGAACACAGCCTGAGTCTCTTCACATTGTGTCCATTTTAAAGCAATATAATCGCAACACGATGCAATTATATGGCACTGGCGCCCTTACGTTGCGGTGCAACAATTTCAGACGGAAAAACTCACAGCATGCTGAGCTTTACTAGCTAACGCACAGCTAGCATGAAGTCTATGCACTGTATGGGTCGCATCATAGCGGTAGTGTGCAATGCAACTTTAAGGCCTGGAACCCACTGAAAACCGCAAACGCAAAACGCAACCGCTAGCGTTTTGTCTGAGCGGTTTGCAAGCGGATTCATGCGCGTTTTTGGTCGTGTTTTGCAACATTGTATTTTTTTGCCCAGCGGGTGCGTAGCGTTTTGCGGTTTGCGTTTTTATCCTGATTGGTCCTGTGAATTATTTTTCATTTTGTTTACAGTGTGCTGAACCGCAAAACGCTAGCAAAACCGCTCAGTTTAGGTTTTGCTGAGCGTTTCTGCTAGCGTTTCAATACTTTACATTGAAGCGCTAACGCTCCCAAAATGCTGCAGGTCCTGCGTTTGCGTTTCTGGGAAACTCAAACGCTCCTGTGGAAGTTGCCCCATCCATTAACATTAGCCCAGCGTTTTGGCAAACTGCTAGCGTATCGCAGTGCTGCCAAAACGCTGCCAAAAGCGCTCCTGTGGGTTCCAGCCCTAAGAGCCTATTTCTTAGGATACATAATGCAAATCATATAGTGTGAAAGTACCCTAAGCTCACAGTACAAAGTGCACTGCCTTACATTACAACATTGACTTTTGCCTTGACTGAAGATCTGTTACAGAGGTTGGTGGGGCTGATTAATGACCTGTTCATTTGCTGCTAGTCCTAGTTTTAAATTTAAAAAGAGCAAAGAAAAAAAATGAAAGAGGAATTTGTTGAGGGAGGAAAAAACATCTTCACTTTAAATGCATACTGTCAGCTTTTTGTTTAATGTATGCATGTTGGCTATTTGGGATAAACCAAAGGAAAGACATTCCCCAGCAATGGAACAAGATATGGAACAGAATTTCCTAGCATGTACAGCAGTTTGTACAAATGTTCTGCAGCTCCCTCTATAAATGCTATGTTATGCTTAGGAATGGAGTCCCAGCTGTGCACTGTGTGTGTTCTGTACCTTCTATACCCATGTTCTCACATACATCTGATGGATCATATAATATAGAACACACTTCTCTTCAGCTAACATAGAACACAAAGCCCCATAGAAAGCTGTAATCATGGGTAGCACTGCACCTGCAGAGAGACTTATAACAAAGATACAATTCTTGAAATATGCTCAATACATTCCAAGAAAGTAAGGGGGAGTACTAACAGGTAGATATGCGCAGGGAGTAAGGCTGTGCCCTGCACTCAGAAAAATAAATACACTATAAAGAGCAAATCTTTGGCTTACTACAGCCCTAAACATGCAGGTTGGGTGGCCAGTAGGTAGAATAGCAGGCATGTAGACTTTCTAACTGCTGGATGTCTGAACCAGCAGTGTGGCGTCTCTCTGAAATGTTTTTCTGCTAGCAAACAGTTAAAGGACCTCTGTCACAAAAATCTTAAAATTTAAAATACATGTAAACATACAAATAAGAAGAACGTTTCTTCCAGAGAAAAAATGAGCCATAAATTAGTTTTCTCCTATTTTGCTGTCACATACAGTAAGTTGTAGAAATCTGATATTACCAACAGATTTTGGACTAGCCCATCATCTTATTGGGGGGGGGGGGGGGGGGGAGGGTCTCAGGGTTTTCTTTAGTGAATGGCAGTTGCTCCGTCCAACTGCCAAAAATGTGTGCTGTGAGCAGGGAGGCTGGCCAGCATCTTTGTATAAATCTTTTTCAGAGAATGTCTTTATAAAGAATAAAAGGCCATGCTGAGAATCCCCCATGAAGAGATGGACTAACCTAAAACCTGTTGGCAATGTCAGATTTCTACTACCTACTGTAAGTGCCAGCAACATAGATAATTTATGGCGCATTTTACTCTGGAAGAAATGAACTTATTTGTATGTGTTTTAAATTTTAAGATTTTCGTGTTTTAAAATTATTTAAAACACATGATGTAGCTGCAAATTAATATTACATTCTTACCTCACCATCAGTTCCTCTCAGAGGCTCACCATTTTCTTCTTACATTGATCCCTTCCAGGTCTGACAATATTTTGTCAGAATTAAAATATACCAGTTGCTGTCAGTTATATATCAGCAGCTGTCAGTTACAACTGAATGTGCATGTTTCCCTATGGCTCAAGTGGGTGATATTACAGTTTAACAGTGTGCTGACCAGGAAGCTGTTAGGAGGTAATGGCCATTTTTAAAATGGAGGACTGAGAAGTATGACCTGTGTAGGGTTATTTTGACTTTTTATTTTCAGTTCAGGTTCTCTTTAAGCATTTGGCAACCTCCGGTGGTGCTTCCTGTAATTGGCAAATGCACTGCGTTTTGACCCCCACTTTGGGACACAAAAGTGCTGCGGTTTACTGATCCTGGACACTGCATTCAGCGCTCAGGATGAAACGAAACGACTGGCAACAGCAGGATCAAGCGCAGCATTTGTACAGACTGTAAAAGGCAGTACCGACTACCATCCATTCATTTAAACAGTGTCGGGCATACCACTTCCTTAAATTACAATACCCCCCCCAAAGATTGTAAAAGGTGTAATGGCCCCACAAGCTGTAGTTAGCACTAGGCTAGGTAGTCCAAGTGCCCGGCATCCTCCGATTGCCGCCGATTCAGCCACTTAATACATTACCCCCCTGGCTCCAGCAATCAGCGCAGCCTTTCCGTACAGCTCCAATCTTTCTATGGGGAGGATCGGGTCTGCGAATGACGTCAGTGATGTCATGTGCGATCCTCCCCATAGTGATGACCTGAGCTGTGCGGGGAGCTGCACTGATCGCTGGATCCAGGCTGGGTAAAGTATAATCGGGGGAGCGGCGGCGATCGGAAGGTGCTGGCTGCTTATGCTAGCTAGCCTAGTGCTAGCTACAGCTTGTGGGGGCAAGAAAGCTTTTACAATCCTCAGGGGCACTCTAACAGGAAAATCTTCTGAGCGTTATGCCGCTTAACCACTTCAGCCCTCAGTCGTTTTCACTTCATGCATCCGAGCAATGTTCACCTCCCATTCATTAGCCTATAACTTTATCACTACTTATCACAATGAACTGATTTACAGTGGCTGGATAGTGTAATGGTTAAGGGCTCTGCCTCTGACACAGGAGACCAGGGTTCGAATCTCAGCTCTGCCCGTTCAGTAAGCCAGCACCTATTCAGTAAGGAGTTCTTTGGGCGAGACTCCCTAACACTGCTACTGCCTACTGAGTGCGCTCTAGTGGCTGCCTCGCAAGCGATTTGAGTCCGACAGGAGAAAAGTGCTATACAAAAAAAGGAATTATTATTATCTTGTTTTTTCCGCCACCAATTAGGCTGTCTTTGGGTTGTGCATTTTGCTAAGAGCTACCTTACTGTAAATGCATTTTAATAGTAAGAAAAAAAAACGAAAAAATTCATTATTTCTCAGTTGTCGGCCATTATAGTTTTAAAATAATACATGCCTCCATAATTAAAACCCACGTATTGTATTTGCCCATTTGTCCCGGTTATTACACCGTTTAAATTATGTCCCTATCACAATGTATGGCGACAATATTTTATTTGGAAATAAGTGCATTTTTACGTTTTGCATCCATCACTATTTACAAGCATATAATAATAAAAATAAAAAAAAAATCATCTTTCATCAGATATTTAAAAAAAGTTCAGGCCCTTGGGTAAATATTTAGGTGGTTTTTTTAATTGTAATTTTTTTTTTTATTAAACATTTTATTTGGGTATTTTTGGGAGGGTGGGATAGTAATTAGTAATTTTTTTTTACTGTAAATATACTTTTTTTTATGTTGATGTTTTATTTTTTGGCCACAAGATAGCAACCTTAGGTTTGTTTACATGACGTCACTCTAAGAGTAACATGTACGCTTAGAGGGACGTAGGAGGCAGAAAAAGCAAGGCTTCCGAGAGAAGCTGTCGCTTTTTCTGCGGGGAGAGGAATCAGTGATCGGGCACCATGGCCTGATTCATTGATTCTTGGGCTAACGATCCGCAGCCAGGAGCGCGCATGCACGCGCGAGATTGGCCGCAGGAGCGCACACGGCCTCCTGGATGTAGCTACTACGTCCAGGAGGTGAAAGTGGTTAAAGAGAACCTGAGGAGGGTTTTTTTCAAATCTTAATAGGACATAGAGGTGTGTTCTGTGCACAGACATGCCTCTGTGTCCTGCTCCCAAGCGCCCCATCCCCCCTGCTTAGGGGGTAATAGTGCAAATCTAGCGACAATCTGCTTTACCTGCAAATGTCAGTGTCCTCCTCCGCCTCCCCATTACATGCAGCCTCCGCCAGCTTCTTCCAATCAGAAGCTAAGCCGCCACCCAGGAGTACTTCCTGGGTCACGGCTTGGCGAGAAAAAAGTAAACAAAAACAATACATTATGCACCTGCAAATAAATATTACATACTTACCTCAGTCAGTTCCTTCCAGAAGCTCATTTTCTTCTAACAATGATTCCTTCCAGATCTGACAACATTTGTTGGTCAGATTTGTCTCTCAGGAAGCTAAAAGCCTTAGGACCCTTGTCAGTTATAACTGAAAGCAGTGTTCTCCCCAGAATTTTTTTCCAGCCGGGTGGCATGAAAAAGTAGCCGGGTGGGGCGAGTTGAAAATGCAGGGCAACTGTGCTTACAGCATAGGAGGAGGTGAGCCGATGACAGCCGGGTGGTCACCAAATCTAGCCGGGTGGAGCACCCGCCTAAAAGAGCCTGGGGAGAACACTGTGAAAGGACAACTGATGTGCAAAGTAATATCCACAGACAAAATGACTGGATACCGAAGTTACCAAAGATGCAAAAGGCTGAGTACAGCGGTGTGGGAGCGATCAGGCCGGAGGGGGCTGGAGGAAGCCCCAGGTATTCGTTCAGGAGAATAAAGATACGTGTGGCACTCCCCTATTTTTAACAGATAGTGACAAGTGATGACAAGAGGTAAACAAATACTCTCATCAGCCCCACTGCGATCCCTGCTGTCCCACTGCCGGATGTGTGCTCTGCAGAAAACAGTTGAAGAAAGAGTCCTATAGTATTCAAATTATTGAAATACTATAGGAAGCCCCAGGTAGGTATACTTTTTTTTGTATTTACTAATCTTTGGTACACTTTAAGGTGAAACAGAGAGAACTTCACAGAGGATGGATGGAGTGAGGAAGGATGAGAACCTGTCACATTATGTTTTGATGCCGGCACCCAACTAGAGATTCCTTTACCAATGACACAAATTCAGTGAATTTTTACCACAAGTGTCATCACGGTAATAAAAATGCTTTAATGGTGTGATGAAGACATTCTAAACAATAACAGGTTGTCATTGCTGCCTGTGTTACATGTGACAAAAGGAAAAATCTCATGTCACATAGCTATGGGTGTGATTTGTGGATAAGGGATTACAGAGCACAATATTTACTGAACACAGCTATTGTATTTTCTTACTACAGGACACAGTGCAGACTTGTATATTGAGGAAACACTTTAAAGGAAAAAAAACAGGCCTACTTTGTTTATACAGCAAGAGCACAAATATGCTTTGGGAATGCCAAGGGTCAGTGACCTCTGCATGAGCATCAGATATACACAGACCTTTACACATTATACAAATACCTGTTACTGGCATATACTCCAGAATGGACTTTACAGGCACTTATTAAATTGCTCAGTCATGTCACTAAAATCTCACATGGATGTTAATGAGGGCTGCTACACATGAGATTTCCAGTCGTGTTGATCTCCGTAACTCGTGCAATCCTCCCCATCAGTTCCATAGCAGAAAGTATTAGCAATGACTACTGCATAGAGCCAAATTAATCCATGCCATGCACTGATGAGGATCACACAATCCGAAACAGTCTGTATGCATGTTGGATTATTATGGCTCTGTACAAATTAACAAACTGACACATCATTGCATTCCAGCGGTTCTGGAGGTGTGTTCTGGAGGGTACAATGGTTAACTTGCATATATTCAGCAGTGATGCACGGGGAGACATCTCGAGCTCACTCCAACCTGAATTATCACAAATTCTCTCTGTTTTAAGAAAGCAAACTTTTGTTTTGCTCCACAGATGTAAGGCTACACAAGCTCAGTCTGGGAACGGGCGTTTGGCTTCCATCACACAACAGTTATGGAGAGACGTAACACAGGATTTTCTGTGACAACTGATCTCCCGCCATCACACAATGCTGCAAATGACATTGCGCACTGCGGACTTACTGATTAATCTTCTCCATTAACTGGCCAACCAGCTCTTGGCTGTATATACTCAAATTTAAAGCGGAACTAAACTCAGATCTTCCTCCCTGCTCTAAAAGATACCCAACAGCATAATAACCTTTAAAGAAAAACATTTCTTTGTTACAGGTGATACAAACCCTAAAATAAATCTGCACTGTTTCTACTTCCTGCTTTCATGGAAGCAGACATATCATCATCCTGTGCTTTCAAATGAGCTCATCTGCCATCTCTGCTGTGGCAGTCAGGTGACACAAGGGAGAGATCAAATTACAACTTTTGATTAGACACAAATTAGGGGGTACTAGACAGGTTAAACTCTCTAAATACATACAGGATGCATGTCTCTGTTTTTCTTCTGTCCTGTGCAGAGAGTTCAGCTCCACTCTGAAGTGGTCGGAACCCCTGACATAACATTCATACATTTACAATATTTTCGTTTGTACACAAGTAATATTGTCCATTTACAAATTACACGCTCCCAAAGTATAGTTTATCTGCTCTGAAAGCTGCCATTGCATTTTATTCAAGCTGCTTTTTTTTTTTTTATTATCGTATTTTTCAGACCATAAGACGCACCTAGGTTTAGAGGACAAAAATCAGGAAAAAAAAAAAAAAAGACATACTTATCCTGGTGCGTCCATGGCACAGGAGCATCTTATGAACCTTTTCCTCCAATCCCCCTAAATTATGTCTCCCTTGTACCTTCTGGGTCCCCCTTGTACCTTTTGTGTTCCTCTATGTCTTCCTCAGTCCTTTCTGTGTCCACCATGTCCTTCCTTTGTTAGTCCTGTGTCCCCCTTTCTCTGTCCATATCGCCATCCAGTGCACCACTTACTCTTCCTCAATTTGTCCCTTTCAGATGCTCGCTGGCCAATCACGTGGTGCCGCGGTCAATCACGGCTGCTGCAGCAGCGAGACACGCTAACCCCTGCCATCCACTGCATCACTTTACTCATCTGCTTGGCCTCTATCTTCATATATTCCTTTCAGATGTCTGGCCTGCCGTCTAATAACGTGGGGACGCTGTCAATTATGGCCGCTGCACCGGCCAAACACGCTGACCCCCGCAATCCATCGCACTAGCACTCGCTGTTCCTACTGTATATTCCAATCAGGTGGGGGCCGATGGCCTTGAGGGTGGGACAAGGCTCTGCCATACTAGCCAATCACTGCACTCACTCTGATCAGAGTGAGACGGGCCAGCGTGCCTGGCTGCGGTGTATGTGTGGCCTCTGGTGCTGGTCTCAATTGTTACATTTCGGACCATAAGACGCAGGTACTATCAGTTGATCCATCAGTGGCTCGATTAATAAAGGGGACAAACGTACCATGTATCCCCAGCATTAGATTTACCTGCCAGATAGATAACGTTCAACATGTTGGAACTTTATCTATCTTACCATCTATCTGCCGAGCAATTAGGCATTGTTCTACTCAGCAGGAGATAACCAGAAGACAATGCACCAGAGATAATGACCATTCTAACAGAAGAATCTAACAGAAGAATCTAACAGAAGAATCTAACAGAAGAATCTAACAGAAGAATCTAACAGAAGAATCTAACAGAAGAATCTAACAGAAGAATCTAACAGAAGAATCTAACAGAAGAATCTAACAGAAGAATCTAACAGAAGAATCTAACAGAAGAATCTAACAGAAGAATCTAACAGAAGAATCTAACAGAAAATTGTATGGTGTATTACCAGCATAAGGAATCCTTTATGCTGGGCATACACGGCCTCGATTATGCGCCGGATCGAGCCGCTGGCTTGATCCCGGCGCATCCCCGCCGGCGCCACCATCGATCCCTGCTCGTCCCCGTGGACGCTCCTTATCTTCCGCTCGATTCCCCGCTATTGTCCGCCTGCGGGGAATCTATCCGGCGAGTCATCGGACCTGTCGGATATTATCAATCGAGCCATCAGGGGCTCGATTGCTAAGGACAAAACACTCAGTGCATGCCCAGCATTAGAGCAAAGAAGAAAGGAAACTAGGTAATGACTCTACCTTCTATCTCTCTCGCCAGAAGCAGGCAGATGTGAGGAACAGTGGTGTAGCTATAATGCTAGGTACACACCATACAATTTTCTGTTAGATTTACCTGCCAGATAGCTTTAAATCTAACAGAAAATTGTATGGTGTGTACCTAGCACTAAGCCACTGGCCCCAGTAGAAATTGTATATTGGTGGGAAAGAGGAAGGGGGGGGGGGGGGGGGGTTCTATTCAATATGCAAATTGAATCATTTTCATCTGCTTTGTAGTTGTAATCTTCTTTCTGACAACTGAAAAAGGTCAGCTGACATGAAGGGAACCTTAATCAGGGTAGGGGTCAGAAAGCAGTAACATTTTGATCTGTTAGCTGCCTGGAAAGGGTTGGGAGGTTGCATTGATTTTAGGTTGAGCCCAGTTGAAGATAACACTATGAAACAGGTCTGGAAACAAACACTTTACACAACACGCAAATGGTCAACTGTAAATACCAAAAGTAACATTTCACAAGCTCAGGAAATCCCTTTGCAGTAACACAATCAATAAATCTATATACAGTATATAAAGGCAGCGTGGAGTGTCTCTGTGCAGCACTCGCTCTTGGAGAGTAGTCACATCCTATAGCTCTCTCTGTCCTGGGATAATAGCTGATGAATCATACAATGATGATGATCACAGAAGGCAAAACAGACTGGAGAATTCAGACTTCTACTTAGCATACATTATGAAATGTGACCTTCATTCCAGATGAGGACAGACCAATATTTAGTGTAAACCTTTTGGGAACTGCAAGACCGTGCTTGGGGACAGGAGATTACTGTTACCAAAGAAGCCCACTGGGAACAAATTGGAAAATAAAGGACTATGGAAACTATACCTTATACACCAATTGGCTAAACAATCTTTAGTAAAGAATAAACCATGTTTCAATCCCAACTGCTAGTGTATGCCAATGATTTGGGTCAGCACAGGCTAATTACACTGTAAATGTCCACTTGGATCATTGAAATGTAGATTGATGCCTTTACATGCATGGCATCCTGAGCTCTGTACAGATAGTCACTAATTGCCATCTGTGATTATTTCCAGTTATGTTTTAGTACCTATTGCAGTGTTTGTCTACTTGAGGGGACCAAACGGGAAACCTCATGGGGAAATTCCGCTAATGTGATTGGGTGGACAGCACCCTCTCGAAATGCTAGGTTTTTGATAGGTTGTAAAAAACTACACTCACACTATTCAGCCAATCATAATACTTTGTGCTGTAGATGTATGCTGTGATTGAAGATCTTTTAACGATGAGGTTTCCTCCCCTCAAGTAGACTAGCGACCAGAGGTACGGCTAAGCCCCGCGCATGTACACCACCAGAGGTACGGCTAAGCCCCGCGCATGTACACCACCAGAGGTACGGCTAAGCCCCGCGCATGTACACCACCAGAGGTACGGCTAAGCCCCGCGCATGTACACCACCAGAGGTACGGCTAAGCCCCGCGCATGTACACCACCAGAGGTACGGCTAAGCCCCGCGCATGTACACCACCAGAGGTACGGCTAAGCCCCGCGCATGTACACCACCAGAGGTACGGCTAAGCCCCGCGCATGTACACCACCAGAGGTACGGCTAAGCCCCGCGCATGTACACCACCAGAGGTACGGCTAAGCCCCGCGCATGTACACCACCAGAGGTACGGCTAAGCCCCGCGCATGTACACCACCAGAGGTACGGCTAAGCCCCGCGCATGTACACCACCAGAGGTACGGCTAAGCCCCGCGCATGTACACCACCAGAGGTACGGCTAAGCCCCGCGCATGTACACCACCAGAGGTACGGCTAAGCCCCGCGCATGTACACCACCAGAGGTACGGCTAAGCCCCGCGCATGTACACCACCAGAGGTACGGCTAAGCCCCGCGCATGTACAAAACCAGAGGTACGGCTAAGCCCCGCACATGTACACCACCAGAGGTACGGCTAAGCCCCGCACATGTACACCACCAGAGGTACGGCTAAGCCCCACGCATGTACACCACAAGAGGTACGGCTAAGCCCCGCGCATGTACAAAACCAGAGGTATGGCTAAGCCCCGCGCATGTACACCACCAGAGGTATGGCTAAGCCCCGCGCATGTACACCACCAGAGGTACGGCTAAGCCCCGCGCACGCACACCACCAGAGGTACGGCTAAGCCCCGCGCATGTACACCACCAGAGGCACGGCTAAGCCCCAGCATGTACACCACAAGAGGTACGGCTAAGCCCCACGCATGTACACCACAAGAGGTACGGCTAAGCCCCAAGCATGTACACCACAAGAGGTACGGCTAAGCCCCACGCATGTACACCACAAGAGGTACGGCTAAGCCCCAAGCATGTACACCACCAGAGGTATGGCTAAGCCCCATGCATGTACACCACCAGAGGTATGGCTAACCTCATGTATGTGCACCACCAGTGTAGTGACATGGCAGAGATATAGTGACTGGCCAGCACTCACCTCTGGGAAGGAGCCCTTGGCATACACCATGAGCAGAGAAGTCTTCCCGCATCCTCCATCTCCAACTATGACAATCTTCACCTCTCTCCTAGCTTTGTCTCGGCTCTTGTTCGGCTCCCTGGTGCCATTGCTGACGGTCCCGTTGGGTTGTTGGGTCATGGTTCTGGGCTAGTCCATGAGGCAGTGACCGTCAGAGACTCAGCAGCAGACGCCGCACACTCGCAGCTCTGACAAGTGCAGCAGAGCAGAGCAGAGCCCAGAGGCAAGGGCTGGCTGCTGCTCACCGTGATTGGCTGGACACGTCATGTGATCAAGGCACACGCCTTTCCATGTAAAAGTTTCGGCTGTATATAACGAGGCGAGTCTCGTCCTGAGGCGCCTTGATGATGGAGAGATTCTGGTTTGGGTGCGCTGAAAGCTTTGAGAACAGCGTGAGCTGGTAAAGCTAATCTGGTCACTTGGAGACAACAGTGTCTGCGCAAAGTTGCCTTTTGGACAAGGTTTTTTTTGCTGTATAACTCGTCAAGCTTGTCTGGTAGAAAAAAATCGCCTTCTCCAATAGGTACCTGCTGTCACTGAAAACAGGCTTGCTGTTTGTCTCCAGGCTGAGCAATAGATACACTATTGCTTAGTGGACAGCAGCATTTTTTTTTCTCTGAAAACCTTCAGGCCACATTCACACTTGCGGGAGTGATTTTTCCGCGATTTCACGCAGAAAAATCACTGGACACTACTGTGATTTTTCCGCGATCACGTTTAGCGCTTCTATAGCACTGAAACGCAATCGTCGGGAAATCGCCTGAAAATGGTACAGGCTACGCGTTTGGCGATTTGCGTTAATCGCCGGCGAGAAAGGGCCTATAGGTTTCTATTGCACTAGCGCTTTAAAAAGCACTAGCGCTTGAATGTTTTGCCGAAATTGCCATTAAAACGCTTTACTGTGAATGGGCCCTCAGGGCTCGTTCACTTTGCGTTCCACTCGCATTCGCGTTGTGGTTTTTTTTAGCGATTTATTTTTTTATTTTCGATTCCTAGTGCTTGGGTGGGCGTTCCGTTTCTGTGAAAAGCGCTTTTCTAAGCGCTTTTCCCGAGCAGTTTTTTAATTCACTCGCTGTTGCAAGTCAGGAAGTGAACGCTTTGACCCAGAAAAGAATAAATACAATGTATTTATTCTTTAAAACGCGGGCGCAATCAGCGTTCTTCCTATACCTTCCATTATAGCAAAATCGCCCCCAAAATGGCCCAGGCACCGCTTTCCTGAATGCACAGCGCATGAACCACACTAATATGACCCTTCTCATAGAGATTCATTGCACAAGCGTTTTGGGGGCAACTTTAAAAATCACCTGCACTTGATAAAAGGCCGAAAACACCTAGTGTGAACAAGCCCTCAAAGTTTGGCAGGGAGCTTAAAGAGACTTTGTAATGATAAAAAAAAAAACCTCTGGGGGATACTTACCTCGGGAGGGGGAAGCCTCAGGGTCCCAGTGAGGCTTCCCCCTCCCCTATAGGTTCAGGGAATCCAGCGCTGGCTCCTCCAATCCTCCCCTGACAAGCTTGACAAGGGATGATATATTTACCTTGCCGGGATCCAGCGCAGGCGCAACAGTGGCTCTTCAGTCGGGCTAGGTGTAAATAGCCGAAACCAATCGTATTTGCTCAACTTTGCAGACGCAAAAGGACTCGCGCCTGTGCAGTAGAGTGGATCGTTAGTTTTCGACTATTTCCGCCTTAACACGAATGAAGAGTGGCTAGCGCACCTGCGCAGGATCGCGGTAGGTAAATATTTACCTAGCTGCACTTCGGGGACCCTGACACTTGAACGGAAGACAGTGGAAGCCTCGTTAGGATCCCCCTCCAGAAGTAAGTATCCTTCAGAGGGTTTTTTCCATTACAGGTTTTCTTGGGTCACTTTATTTATTACACACAGAGCATGGAATAACCGACCAGTAATTTGTGACTGCGGAGCTGCAGTGTTGGCCATAAAGAGCCAATGATCAGAATTTATTTTGCCAAGTACAAAGAGGGTTGTACCCAGAACTGGTTTTGGCACAACAGGGTCACAGGTGGTACAGTATAATCTCATTAAAGTAAACTCCAAGGGACCAGGAAAAGTGGTTTACTATATCAGAAATTGACGTAGAAATGGCCCAGCGTGCCCTGGTACATTCTCTGCTTCAAAAGACCAACTCTGTCCTACAGTACAAGTACTTGCACATTTGGTGGACTACAAGGCTAAGTATACCTTAGGGCTGCATAGCCATGCTGGCCAAATCGCAAGCACAGTATGCAGGGATCCTTAAATATTGCAGCTGTCACTGAATAGAGGCAGCCACTTGCTTCCTGTGAGTGGATCCAATACCTCAGTGGGGATTTGCCGCATGTGTTTGCAAAACTTTCTACTCGCACTTGAGCCAATCATTAAATCTCTCTTCAAAATGCTGCAAATATAATAATAATAATAAACCACTCTGTAATGCAAGTGGCTCTGACTATATTCTCTGTACAGCGCTGCAGAAGATGTTGGCGCTATATAAATACTTAATAATAATAATACCTCCTCGGGTGGGACTTAGTACTCTTCTCTCCAGTGAGATGGGCCGAACGGTTCGCCGGCGAACGGTTCCACGCGAACTTCGGTGGTTCGCGTTCGCGTCCCGCTGGCGAACCTTTGCGGAAGTTCGGTTCGCCCCTTAATGCACCTTGAGGGTCAACTTTGACCCTCTACATCACAGTCAGCAGGCCCAGTGTAGCCAATTAGGCTACACTAGCCCCTGGAGCCCCACCCCCCCTTATATAAGGCAGGCAGCGGCGGCCATTACGGTCACTCGTGTGCTGCCTGCGTTAGTGAGAGTAGGGCGAGCTGCTGCAGACTGTCTCTCAGGGAAAGATTAGTTAGGCTTAACTTGTTCCTGGCTGGCTGCATACCTGTTCTGTGAACCCACCACTGCATACCTGTACTGTGAACCCACCACTGCATACCTGTTCAGTGAACCTGCCACTGCATACCTGTTCTGTGAACCCATCACTGCATACCTGTTCAGTGAACCTGCCACTGCATACCTGTGCTGTGAACCCATCACTGCATACCTGTTCAGTGAACCCACCACTGCATACCTGTGCTGTGAACCCACCACTGCATACCTGTTCTGTGAACCCATCACTGCATACCTGTTCAGTGAACCTGCCACTGCATACCTGTGCTGTGAACCCATCACTGCATACCTGTTCAGTGAACCTGCCACAGCATACCTGTGCTGTGAACCCACCACTGCATACCTGTTCTGTGAACCCATCACTGCATACCTGTTCAGTGAACCTGCCACTGCATACCTGTGCTGTGAACCCATCACTGCATACCTGTTCAGTGAACCTGCCACTGCATACCTGTGCTGTGAACCCATCACTGCATACCTGTTCAGTGAACCTGCCACTGCATACCTGTGCTGTGAACCCACCACTGCATACCTGTTCTGTGAACCCATCACTGCATACCTGTTCAGTGAACCTGCCACTGCATACCTGTGCTGTGAACCCATCACTGCATACCTGTTCAGTGAACCTGCCACTGCATACCTGTGCTGTGAACCCACCACTGCATACCTGTTCTGTGAACCCGCCACTGTATACCTGTTCTGTTCAGTGAACCCGCCACTGCATACCTGTTCAGTGAACCCGCCACTACATACCTGTTGTGTTCAGTGAACCCGCCACTGCATACCTGTTGTGTTCAGTGAACCCGCCACTGCATACCTGTTCTGTTCAGTGAACCTGCCACTGTATACCTGTACTGTTCAGTGAACCCGCCACTGCATACCTGTTCAGTGAACCCGCCACTGCATACCTGTTGTGTTCAGTGAACCCGCCACTGCATACCTGTTCTGTTCAGTGGACCCGCCACTGTATACCTGTTTAGTGAACCCGCCACTGCATACCTGTTGTGTTCAGTGAACCTGCCACTGCATACCTGTTCTGTGAACCCGCCACTGTATACCTGTTCTGTTCAGTGAACCCGCCACTGTATACCTGTTCAGTAAACCCGCTACTGCATACCTGTTGTGTTCAGTGAACCCGCCACTGTATACCTGTACTGTTCAGTGAACCCGCCACTGCATACCTGTTCAGTGAACCCGCCACTGCATAACTGTTGTGTTCAGTGAACCCGCCACTGCATACCTGTTGTGTTCAGTGAACCCGCCACTGTATACCTGTTCTGTTCAGTGAACCCGCCACTGTATACCTGTTCAGTGAACCCGCCACTGCATACCTGTTGTGTTCAGTGAACCCGCCACTGTATACCTGTACTGTTCAGTGAACCTGCCACTGCATACCTGTTCAGTGAACCCGCCACTGCATACCTGTTGTGTTCAGTGAACCCGCCACTGTATACCTGTTCTGTTCAGTGAACCCGCCACTGTATACCTGTTCAGTGAACCCGCCACTGCATACCTGTTGTGTTCAGTGAACCCGCCACTGTATACCTGTACTGTTCAGTGAACCCGCCACTGCATACCTGTTCAGTGAACCCGCCACTGCATACCTGTTGTGTTCAGTGAACCCGCCACTGTATACCTGTTCTGTTCAGTGAACCCGCCACTGTATACCTGTTCAGTGAACCCGCCACTGCATACCTGTTGTGTTCAGTGAACCCGCCACTGTATACCTGTACTGTTCAGTGAACCCGCCACTGCATACCTGTTGTGTTCAGTGAACCCGCCACTGCATACCTGTTGTGTTCAGTGAACCCGCCACTGCATACCTGTTGTGTCCAGTGAACCTGCCACTGCATACCTGTTGTGTTCAGTGAACCCACCGCATCAGTGCGCATACCTGTGCAGTTAAGTGGACCCACCTACCTACGTGAGTGCACGCAGTGTGATATACCACTCCGTGCATACCCGATATGGACAAAACAGGTAGAGGAAGAGGTAGTGCCAGAGCCAGAGGAAGGCCACCCGGCAGGTCTGCGCGAGGTCGTGTAAATTTCGTGTGGACCTGGCCCACAGTACAGTGCTCGGAAGAAGGCACGTCCCATCACCTCCCAAGATTGTCAGGACGTGGTTGAGTATTTAGCGACACAGAACACCTCATCTTGCTCAGCCACCAGCGCTACTACTAGCACCACTTCCGCTGCATTTGACACTTCGCAAGAATTATTTAGTGTTAAAATCACTGATGCACAGCCATTGTTGTTACAGCCAGATGATTTTTCACCAGCTCATATATTTGAGTTACCCGGCAACACTATGGATGTAACGTGTAAGGAGGATGAAGGACCTACTGATGGTGCATGTTTGGATTTGTCTGAGGCAAGCGAAGCTGGGCAGGATGATTACGATGATGACGATGATAGGGATCCTCTGTATGTTCCCAATAGAGGAGATGAAGAGGGGGACAGTTCAGAGGGGGAGTCAGAGAGTAGTAGGAGGAGAGAAGTTGCTGAAAGAAGCTGGGGCAGCTCTTCGTCAGAAACAGCTGGTGGCAGTGTCCGGCACCATGTATCGCCACCTATGTACAGCCAGCCAACTTGCCCTTCAGCATCAGCTGCTGAGGTCCCCATAGTGCCCACATCCCAGGGTGGCTCAGCGGTGTGGACATTTTTTAATGTGTGTGCCTCAGATCGGACCAAAGCCATCTGTTCGCTCTGCCAACAAAAATTGAGCCGTGGAAAGGCCAACACTCACGTAGGGACAAGTGCCTTACGAAGGCACCTGGAGAAAAGGCACAAACAGCAATGGGATGGCCACCTGAGCAAAAGCAGCAGCAGCACACAAAAGAAAAGTCACCCTCCTTCTCCTCTTCCTCCTTCAGGTGCATCATCTGCTTCTGCCGCTTTCTCCCTTGCACCTTCACAGGCACCCTCCTCCACTCCGCCTCTGCCCTTGAGCGGTTCCTGCTCCTCTGCCCACAGCAGCAGTCAGGTGTCCGTGAAGGAAATGTTTGAGCGGAAGAAGCCAATTTCGGCCAGTCACCCCCTTGCCCGGCGTCTGACAGCTGGCGTGGCGGAACTGTTAGCTCGGCAGCTGTTACCATACCAGCTGGTGGACTCTGAGGCCTTCCGTAAATTTGTGGCCATCGGAACACCGCAGTGGAAGATGCCAGGCCGCACTTATTTTTCAAGAAAGGCCATACCCCAACTGCACCGTGAAGTTGAGAGGCAAGTGGTGTCATCTCTTGCAAAGAGCGTTGGGTCAAGGGTACACCTGACCACGGATGCCTGGTCTGCCAAGCACGGGCAGGGCCGCTACATTACGTACACAGCCCATTGGGTGAACCTGGTGGTGAACGATGGCAAGCAGGGCGCAGCGGACCAAATTGTGACACCTCCACGGCTTGCAGGCAGGCCTCCTGCCACCTCCTCTCCTCCTGCTACATGCTCTTCGCTGTCCTCCTCCTCCTTGGCTGAGTGGCAGTTCTCCTCTCCAGCTACACAGCCCCAGCTCCGCAGGGCCTATGCTGCATGCCAGGTACGACGCTGTCACGCCATCTTAGACATGTCTTGTCTCAGAGCGGAGAGTCACACTGGAGCAGCTCTCCTGGCTGCTCTTAAGAAACAGGTGGATGAGTGGCTGACCCCGCACCACCTGGAGATAGGCAACGTGGTGTGCGACAACGGCAGCAATCTGCTTGCCGCTTTGCATATGGGGAAGCTGACACACATACCCTGCATGGCACATGTCATGAATCTAGTTGTTCAAAGATTTGGGGCAAAGTACCCTGGCTTAGCGGATGTCCTGAAGCAGGCCAGGAAGTTCTGTGGGCATTTGAGGCGGTCTTACACAGCCATGGCACGATTTGCAGAAATTCAGCGGAAAAACAACATGCCGGTGAGACGCCTCATTTGCTTTAGCCCGACTCGCTGGAATTCGACTCTGCTCATGTTCTCCCGCCTGCTAGAACAGAAGAAAGCCGTCACCCACTACCTCTACAACTACCGTAGAATGAAACAGTCTGGGAAGATGGGGATGTTCTGGCCCGACAACTGGACACTGATGAAAAATGCATGCAGGCTCATGCGGCCGTTTGAGGAGGTGACCAACCTGGTGAGCCGCAGTGAGGGCACCATCAGCGACTTAATTCCCTACGCTTACTTCTTGGAGCGGATGAAGCTGTGAATGAGCGTGACCAGGAACCGTTTCGGCAGGAACAGGCATGGGACCAATTTTCATCAGACCCAGCTGTTTCCTCAACACCTGCGGCAGCACAGAGGGGGGAGGAGGAGGAAGAAGAGAAGTCGTGTGCAGAAGACGAGTCAGACTCAGAGGATGATGAGCAAGGTGTTTCTTTGGGGGAGGAGGAGGAGGAGGAGGAGGGGACGGCGGCAGGAGAACACCCGCAGCAGGCGTCGCAGGGGGCTTGTGCTGCTCAACCTTCCCGTGGTATTGTTCGCGGCTGGGGGGAGGAGGTTGACTTACGTGACGTCACTGAGGAAGAGCAAGAGGAGATGGAGGGTACTGGATCCGACTTTGTGCAGATGTCGTCTTTTATGCTGTCCTGCCCGTTGAGGGACCCCCGTATAAAAAACCTCAAGGGGAATGAGCTGTACTGGGTGGCCACACTACTAGACCCTCGGTACAGGCACAAAGTGGGGGACCTGTTACCAACTCACCGGAAGGTGGAAAGGATGCAGCACATGCAGAACCAGCTGTCAACTATGCTTTACAATGCCTTTAAGGGTGATGTGACAGCACAACGCCAGCAAGGTACCACTGCC
Organism: Hyperolius riggenbachi; assembly: GCF_040937935.1. Taxonomy (NCBI): domain Eukaryota; kingdom Metazoa; phylum Chordata; class Amphibia; order Anura; family Hyperoliidae; genus Hyperolius; species Hyperolius riggenbachi. Next base: position 518,196,678 of record NC_090646.1, on the reverse strand, counting down.
ACTAATCCTCCTCCCGTGTCCACGCAGTCAAAGACAGGACGCTCCAGCGATCTCATGGTGATGTCGGACATGCGGACGTTCTTTAGTCCAACGCCTCGCCGTAGCCCTTCCGGATCCACCCTCCACCAACGCCTGGAACGGCAGGTAGCCGACTACCTGGCCTTAAGTGTGGATGTAGACACTGCTGTGAACAGCGATGAGGAATCCTTGAACTACTGGGTGCGCAGGCTTGACCTGTGGCCAGAGCTGTCCCAATTTGCCATCGAACTTCTCTCCTGCCCTGCCGCAAGCGTCCTGTCAGAAAGGACCTTCAGCGCAGCTGGAGGCATTGTCACAGAGAAGAGAAGTCGCCTAAATCACAAAAGTGTTAAGTACCTCACCTTTATCAAAATGAATGAGGCATGGATCCCGGAGGGCTGCTGCCCGCCCCAAGACTAAGTCAGTCCCCGCACACACAGCATCTCTGCCTGCACGCCGTGTGACTGGCTGCCTGGCCTGCCCCAAGAAGACTAAGTCGCTCCCAGTCCCTCCACACAGCATGTCTGCCTGCAGGCCGCTTGACTACCTTCTCCGCCACCACCAACAGGGTCCGGGACTCCAGGCGGATTGCTGAATTTTTTAGGCCGCTGCTAGCAGCGGCCGCTGTAATAATTTTTCTGGTGTGTGTACATGACTGCCTAATTTTTCTGGCTGCACTGCGGGCAGCTGCAACAACAAAAGAAAAGCCATGTACATGCGCCCATTCCCCTTCGTGATCATTACCTTGCCGTGGTGAAGGGGCTTGCGTATCACAATGAAGCAATGACCGGCGCCTAGATGAGTGTCTCGGGGGGCACACCCACGATAATAAGGTCGTTGCCTCATTGTGGTCAGACCAAATTTGATCAGCTGGACAGTCACTGTTCTGTCATTCAGCTACATCAGCCAGGCGACCATATGGGCTGTAAAGCCACCAAAACCTGCACTCTCGCCATGGTGCGCACCAGTCCAGCACGGCCGTCACTACACAAACAGCTGTTTGCGGTGCGTTACTCGGTGAGTTTGGTGTGTCAGTGTGAAGCAGTACCTTAATTACACTACCTGATTGATGTATACACATGCAAGATGTTTTAAAGCACTTTAGGCCTGTCATTTAGCATTCAATGTGATTTCTGCCCTTAAAACGCTGCTTTGCGTCAAATCCAGATTTTTCCCCGGGACTTTTGGCATGTATCCCACTCCGCCATGCCCCCCTCCAGGTGTTAGACCCCTTGAAACATCTTTTCCATCAGTTTTGTGGCCAGCATAATTATTTTTTTTTTTCAAAGTTCGCATCCCCATTGAAGTCTATTGCGGTTCGCGAACTTTAACGCGAACCGAACGTTACGCGAAAGTTCGCGAACCCGGTTCGCGAACCTAAAATCGGAGGTTCGGCCCATCTCTGCTCTCCACTCTCCTTAGTTCTAATCTGCACTACAAATGAAAGTAGCCTGTACTGCACTCCACACACTACCAGGAATTTCATTGCTAATAAGGGAAGAGATACCCGGGAGTGCGTACAATCTCGCGGGAGGACAGTGATGATACTTTTATTGGTTATTGCAAAGTGAAAATGGTGACGCTGCATCCTCTTTTGTTTATGTTGACATTATTCCTTATTTTTCCCAGGCTGCTTAGTTGTTCAGTACAATATCTCCAGCGCCGGTGCCATTCTTGTCTTACAAATGTTATCAGGCATCAACTCATTTGCAACCAGCCTGAAGAGAGCAGACGACCATGGGTTTCACACTGACATATGACCCAAGCGCCGCCCACTGTTTACTATATCCAGAGTCAGCATCATGGTCGCTGGATTCCGCGGAATTAAGAATTCCGCGATTCCGGCCAGAATTTGGTGATTCCGTTCCGTTGTGACGGAACGGAATTGCTATATCACTAAGGCAGAATTTCCGCGGAAAAATGTGAAATTCAGTGGAATTTTACGGAAT
>NC_090646.1:518099711-518189711 GCF_040937935.1 Hyperolius riggenbachi | reverse complement strand
ATGATTGACAACGGCGGCTCTTGCAGGCAAAGTAAGGCCGACCCCGTGGTCGGCCTCTGCACCGTGCAGCGAGACTGGGACAGCGGCAGGGAGCAGAGCGGTCGGCGTGGGACAGTCTGCTGCAAGGGGCTGGAGAATGCCCCAGGTGAGTAAACCTAATTTTTCCTGATAACTCCTTTAAGTACACCTTAAGGCTTGGCACACACCATACAATTTTCATGTCAGGTTAATGGGAAATTTCCTGTTGTTAATTTTCAGCATTTCCAATCTGCTTCTGATTTTGAGATCAGTACTTAAAGGGGAACTGAAGAGAGAGGTATATGGAGGCTGTCATGTTTATTTCCTTTTAGACAATACCAGTTGCCTGGCAGCCCTGCTGATCCTCTGCCTCTAATACTATTAGCCATAGCCCCTGAACAAGCATGCAGCAGATCAGGTGTTTCAGTGGTTCAGACTTATAAGTCTGATCTGACAAGACTAGCTGCATGCTTGTTTCTGGTTTTAATCAGATACTACTGCAGAGAAATAGACCAGCAGGGCTGCCAGGCAACTGGTATTGATTAAAAGTGAATAAACATGACAGCCTCCATATACCTCTCTCTTCAGTTCCCCTTTAAAGGACCACTATAGCGAAAAAAGTAGGCAGTAAAAATCTGACAGAACTGACAGGTTTTTGGCCAGTCCATCTCCTCATAGGGGATCCTCAAGGTTTTCTTTGTTTTCAACAGCATTTCCTGAACAGCAGTTTAACTGCCTATATGCATGTGTTTTGCAAACCATTAAAACAATGCCTTAGTAAAAACGAGTCTTTACCTTATGTTTTTGCCAGTACTATGAAAAAGCCCCCTCGAATGATTTTGTCCCTCCCTCCCCTTCCCCCCCCCCCCCCCCCTTTCCAAATTTGACTAGATTCAAGCATATATGTTTGTGAGAAACTCTCATCAAACGGACACAGTTAATTGTGAATGCTCAAGATGCACCAGTGCCCCAACACATTTTAACAACATTCAGTTACACAATGGCTTTTTATTGATGAAATGTTAGATACATTGTTACAAAAGAGAGAAGAAACTACAGGAAAAGTAGAGAGAGGAAAGCAAGAGACAGGAAAAGGGGAAGAGACATGAGTGAGTGTAATTTTGTCTGTTGGGAAAAGAGAGAGAGGAGAGGGAAAGAGTTTAAGTCAGGATTGAGGGAGATAGAAAGACACACACAGGACACAGGACAGAGTGAGAGAGAGGCACAGGACAGAGGGAATGTTATACCAACTTGTCCTGTGGTCCAGTGAAGGCCTCTCTGGATGATGTCCTGGCAGAAATCCAGGAATGCTGCAAGTTCCCCACTTGCGGCAGCAGGCGCACGCTCTGGGAAGAATGTGCTTCCCAAAAGTAATTATACCAGGAGCCAGGCTATGGCGCGAAGCAGGGGATTTAGACCCTGGCCAATCAGCACTCAGTCTTGTTCTGTCACTTTGAGCAGCCGCGGTGTATCCCATGCCGTTCATGACTCCGGTCACGCCCGTTAGGTCTGTCCTGTCACCTGTCAGTGCTGCTATCTGTCAGTCCTGTCACTTGTCAGTGCTGCCATCAGTCAGTCCTGTCACCTGCCAGTGCTGCCATCAGTCAGTCCTGTCACCTGTCAGTGCTGCCATCAGTCAGTCCTGTCACTTGCCAGTCCTGCTATCTGTCAGTCCTGCTATCAGTCAGTCCTGTCACCTGTCAGTGCTGCCATCAGTCAGTCCAATCACCTGTCAGTTCTACCATCAGTCAGTCCTGTCACCTGTCAGTGCTGCCATCAGTCAGTCCTGTCACTTGTCAGTCCTGCTATCTGTCAGTGCTGCTATCAGTCAGTCCTGTCACCTGTCAGTGCTGCCATCAGTCAGTCCTGTCACTTGTCAGTCCTGCTATCAGTCAGTCCTGTCACCGGTCAGTGCATCCATCAGTCAGTCCTGTCACCTGTCAGTGCTACCATCAGTCAGTCCTGTCAGTCTTGTCATCTGTCAGACCTGTCACCTGTCAGTGCTGCCGTCAGTCTTGTCATCTGTCAGTCCTGCCATCAGTCAGTCCTGTCACCTGTCAGTGCTGCCATCAGTCAGTCCTGCCACCTGTCAGTGCTGCCATCAGTCAGTCCTGCCACCTGTCAGTCTTGTCATCTGTCAGCCCCTTTCCTGTCAGTCTTGTCATCTGTCAGTGCTGCTTTTTGTCAGTCCTGTCACATCAGTCCAGCCATTCCTCCTGTCATCATCTGTCCTTCCAGGCTGCTCTTCTTCCCTTACTGCAGGGTTCACCCCTCCTGTTCTTCTCATTACTGGTGGGGCAGCCCTGGAGAGTGTGACCTAATGGGTCACAATTTTCTAACATATGAAATGCAAAACAAATAAAAAGGGATAAGTAAGTAAAATATGTATTCATGTTTACTGCTTTATGGGCTTGATGCATGAATGGCTGGTAAATTTGCAGAGCGCTATCTGCACACAGCAGTTTTACTGATACTAAGTGCAGTGGAGCAGCACACAATACACTATTAGCGCATCGCACATTACCAGTGTTGCACTAACAGTGTAACGCATGCAGCTCCCCTGGCATTAGTACCAGTAAAATTGCTGTTCACTGCACACTGCAGATTTACTGGCCATTTGTGCATCAGGCCTCATGTCACAAATACGTTACCATTTAAATACTTTATTATACACTGAGCAGAAAGGAACTATAACTGCAGTGCTGGCTACAAAGAACTTATCTCTTAAAGAAGGGCTTCCCAACCCTGTTCTCAAGTACCACTAACAGTGCATGTTTTCTGGAAAACCACAGAGGTAGTTAATCAGCTCTGTTGAGACACTAATTACCCCACCTGTGAATGTTGGTGGTTTTCTCCAAAACTTGCACTGTTGGTGGGCCTTGAGGACTGGATTGGAAAGCCCTTTCTTAAACTGTACCCAAGACGGGGGTGGAAGGAAAACTCCTACATACCTGGGGCTTCCTCCAGCCCCCTTTAGACCTGTGGCTCCCTTGCCGTCCTCCCAGCCAGGCCTCCTCAATTTTCTTTTAGGGTCTTCTGAAAGTTCTAGAGCCGTGGCCCCCATTGCGCTCCCATCGCCTGGAGCGTTCTGGAGCTCCCTGCAACAGAAGCACAATGGGGCATATGCAGTACACCCTGACTGGAGAAATTTCAGTGGACCCTAGGGAAAGATTGAAAGCAGCAAAGGGAGGAGGGAGAGGGAGCCAAAGGTTAGAAGGGGGCTGGAGGAAGCCCCAGGTATGTATGAATCCCCCTCCCCGATCTCCGTCTTAGATTTCCTTTAACAGCAAAGGGAGGAGGCGAGTGGTGTCAGGTGATCTGCCCTGTGCACAAGTAGGCCTACTCTAGCACACTGGCAAAGGAGTCAACCACCAGGTATTTATTGGAAGTGCAGACATACAATGCAAGCAGCTTGGTGTGTTGCTAATAAAATGTAAAAAATGTGGAGGTTGATCTAAAATTTTAAGTTATTCATTAACCAGGAACTGGGAAAAAGTAATAAAAATGTTTTAGACATACAATTGGTACAGTTCATAGCCACAGTATGTGATGAATCAAGCACACATTTCTGTTTGTCTCCTCCCTTTGCCTGGAGTACTACTTCAGGCTCCTCTAGTGTTTACAGATTCAGTACCTACTAAAAGTCAAAGAGTAACTCTTCAATTGCAAAAGACATATACTGTATGACAATTTTGTAGCTGTGCAAAACTGAAATGCCTGAAGAAAGTTACACTAGTAAGCTAGACGGAAATTTCACTAGAATTATAGAATTGTCATAAACATAGATCAGTACCGTGAAGGATCTTTTATCGTTTAAAGTGACCCCGCATCAAGCTTGACACAGTGGTCGTTAAGGGTAAGGCTGTATTGTACATGGCCTTACCATTCTCCCTACAGGGCTTAGTTCTGGCAGGGCGCTCAACTCTCAGTACTTTCTGCATTGAAGTCCAATCACAGAAGTGCATGAGGCCACTCCCCTATCCATCTGACAATACACCACTTAAAGATTGGAGTAGAGACTGGTTTATCGTCATGGGTGGAAAAAGACTGTAGGTAACACCACCCCCCTGCCCCCCTGTCTAAGACAGAATCTGATGAGACTCCTGTGACAGACAGACCTCCAGTAACACATTCATTCTCCCGCTCTGTACACACCTCTTCGCTGTCACTATGGCCGGGGAGGCCAACAGCATTTATGTGTCTCGATACTCTTCAGCCATTCATGGCCTCTGTTTTCAATTATACTGTACAGTGTTGCAATGCAGCAACTAATCAGTGCCCCCAATAATATAGTGCCCATGGGATAGGCCAGGCTGCACCATACCCTAGATATGTCTCTGATGTTGACCTGTTCAGATGTGTACATGTAATTAAGGCCCCAGGAAATTTGGGCGCAGGGTGAAGCCAACAAACAGCTCACCTTGCTCCTGCAAGTCCTGGTGGCGTTAATTATTTTTCCCCCTTTCAGGCCGCTGTGAACTATGGGGTAAGACGTAATTTGACTGCCAGCTATTGCTGTTTTTATAGTAAAAAGATGGAGCCCAAATTACTGAATGAGCCCTGCTATAGCCGTAATTCACATTACAGCTTATGGCGGCCTGGTGCACCCACATTTCCAGCACTGTTTTAGCCTGTCTCATGTTTAGATAGAAATTGGGGCCATTTTTTATTATAAGTGAACTATAGATGTTTTCCCATAACTGTGAAAGCTGGGATCTTTTCTAGGTAAAGTTCTCCTAGGCAAGTGCCTAGAGCACCATCCATAAAGAGTATGGATTGCATACTTTTTTTTGTAGAGGACAGTTATATTGCTTTAAAGGAATACTTAAGGCAAAAAAAAAAAATGACATTTACTCACCTGGGGCATCCCTCAGCCCCCCGAAGCTGGATGATGCCCTCGCAGCCCCGCTCCGATCGTCCTGTCCCCGCCGGCGGCTACTTCCGGTTCGGCGACAGCCGCCGACAGGCTGGGAACGCGGCTGATTTTCCGCGTTCCCAGCCGCTGCTATCACCCTCTATGCTGCTATAGCGTCCTTATTTTGACCACAGGTACCTAGACAGCTACTAGGGTGCCACCTTGTGCTGAGTACGCGAACTGCATCCTTTTATTGTGCTGCTGCTGCCTTCATACTGAGCAGGACAGTGCCATTCTGTACTCCATAGTCACAGTACAGCAATGTAGAGATCTCAGGAAGCTTTCCTAATCACCTCCCCTTGGGAGCCTTGTACATAATTAGTGCCACTTAACTAGTTTTTGGTTGACTGGAGTAAGTGGAATACCTGTACAGAGTGATGAAATGCCATCTACAACACAAAACGGTGTTCAGTTCAAAAACCCTTTCCTGTTGTTTTTTACTTTGAATATAACCTATAGATATAACAAAACTTTGAATATGTGATAATCTTGACAGAACTCAGTTACAAGGCAGTAGCAAGTAGTTGCCTGACAGCAGCAAGCAGTTGTGAGCATTTGACAGTCTTTTCACTGCCTATCAATTGCTCATGGAAAAGAGCCCCTAGCTAAACCAAGCAGTTGGAGAGATAGGTGCTTGCAGCTGCTTTCTCCACACGCTAAAGGGGGCACTTTTGTGTTCAAAATACTGTAGGTTTTATGCATAGCTTATGGATTTAGATCTGTTTCACTCAAGTGCAATGCAACCACACACATTTAAAGTGTACCTGAGAGAATAAGCGTCTCAGGTACCATACTTACTGTGAGGGACTAGCATCAACTGGTAGGCTTGGCAGACAGTGAAGCAGGCTCTGACACAGTTTCAAGGTGCAAAACTTTGTGTTTTTATTTCACAGCAAAGTGACACAAACAGTTCGAAGATAATAAGTCCACAGCAAATGCAAACCTTAATATGCAGCGAGTTTCAAACAGCACTTTCCATGCAAAGTCCATATGAAAGGTGGTAGTCTTTGAATGATGCAATCCTGGATAACTCCCAGCAGTTTTGTCAGAGTCTCTGACTAGCAGCCATGCTGCTCACACACACTCCCCAACCAGGAAGTGATCACCTTTTTTATGTGTCAGCTGTGAAGCTGACCAGTTGAGGTAAAACCCGGCCGGAGTGCAATTCCACCCAGGATAGGACGACCAGAAGCACCCACCCGCCTTGCTTCTGGTCAGCTCCAGCCCAATAATGAGACTTAGCTATTCACATAACCAAGCCACACAAACTCTGGAGCTGCTACTGCATGTAGCGTCGGATCCTGGGTGCAACATACCTCCCATCTACTACCATTCCAGACAAAGTGAATAAATATTTTCTATCCACTTTGTTACATTACCTTGAGGCCGTTCGTCCCTCGCCTTCTCCCCAGGTGGCTCCTGTCCCCAGCTGGATAGCCTGAAAGCTTAAACGTGTCGCGCTTCATCGCGCATTTGCGGCTTTCTTGCTCTAGTTTTCTGTAACTTTGCAGGGTCCGTTTCCACCAACTATGAATTCGCAACGAGATTTTACGCATTAAAAATTAATGTCAAAACCAATTTCAATAATTTTTATTGGAGTTTTTTAGAAACAAAAAGTATATGTACAAACATTGGATGACATATTCATAAACAATACAGGGAATATGTCATAAGTAAATATAGGTAAATGAACCAATGAACCAATAATAATGTTTACAACATTGCAGGTAAATTCTAAAATCAACATATCAAACAATAATATATGTATGAATATAGAAAGCATAATTAATCACATAGGCAGTCAACTATTTTTTATATGCAGAATACAGACATAGACAAAGAAGTTTTAATAATAATAGTAAGGATGAGCTTAAATTTTAGTGTCAATGAGGTTACATTGCAAACTATTACTATATGCGTAATACTAAGTGTTTAATGCGTATTGTATACTAGTCCAAGCGTACCTACATGTATTATTAGCGTATATGCATATATTTGTACGCGTAAGACAACCATATTTTTCTAATTATTATTCTTTTAGCTATAGAATTCTCTACTTATACATGAGTCCTGCAATCAAGATAATATCGATGCCAAACCAGTCTTCATTATGAATGGCGAATAATCAGAAAGAACAAAGGTCAAACTATAAGTTTGACATAACACTAATTAGTAGCTATGATATAGTATTGAGTGCTAAAACAGAAGTTAAGTGGTTGAGTAGTGGGTAATTTACAACTAATAAAAGCTAAAAATACTAATCTAAGTATGTGTGTACTTATATAGGGGATGTTTTGTCGCTTGATCTCATCATATAATAGGAATGAACTGAAAATGATCTCTTGATCATGTCCAGTGTGGAATTATATACAGGTAAAAACAGTGGATCCTCTCAACCCGGAAAATGGGGGATTTCAACCTCCCTACAGAGATTCCGGGGAGTGGTATCATGCGGTATGAGTTTCCACATTAGAATTCCTGATGGCATACATTCTATTATATTATTGATAGTACACACTTTCTTGATATTCTAATATAATTTTAGAGAAGTTAACTTAATTCTCCAATATATTGAGGGTAAATATATTGATTATAGTCTCTTAAAGAGACTCTGAAGTGAGAATAAATCTCGCTTCAGAGCTGATAGTTAGCAGGGGCACGTGTGCCCCTGCTAAACCACCGCTATTGCACCACTAAATGGGGGTCCCTTAACCCCCAAACCCCCCCCCCCCCCCCGCAATCGTTGGTCGTAAATTTAGTCGTGAATTTACTCTTCCTGGAGGCAGGGCTAACGGCTGCAGCCCTGCCTCCAGTCGCGTCTATCAGCGCCGCATCGCCGCCTCTCCCCCGCCCCTCTCAGTGAAGGAAGACTGAGAGGGGCGGGGGAGAGGCGGAGATACGCGCTGACAGACGCGCGTGGGGCAGGGCTGCGGCGGTTAGCCCTGCCCCAACCAGGAAGCACTCCCCCGCTGCACCGAGGGGATTTGGGGGATCAGGGACCCCCGTTAAGCTGCGGGATATCGGCGTTTTAGCAGGGGCACACATGCCCCTACTATCTATGAGGTCTGAAGCGAGATTTATTCTCGCTTCAGACTCTCTTTAAACTAAACTAAACGAACTGTTATCCCTTAAGTCTTTGTGAATATAAAACACATTATCACAAATGTCGCTTAGGCATCTAGACCGAGGCTGGATCTGATGAGTTCCACTTATTTATCCTGTGAGAGGAGCAATTTACTCGAGTTTTTCTCAAAATTCCAGGAGTTTGGAATTCCCATAAACAGTAGGCCATAGGCTAGCCTTACCCATGAAAGACCTCAGTGTACCACATCTGATTGACCATGCTTTCTCAGCTAATACATTTGTTTCTACTCTTTTCAGAATTTCTCCAATTGTTGGTATTTCTGTAGTTTTCCAATTCATGGCAATAGACTTCTTGTCACTATAAAGATATGGTTGGAGATCAGTCTCTCCTGGGGAGGCAAGCCTTCTATTCCCAAGTGTAGCAGTGCCATACCAGGTGAGAAATTAATGTCAAAACCAATGCATGTCAGAGGAGTCATTTCCATTTGATTGGGAATCTGCGTATGCAGTGTGATGCAGAAAAAATAACATTTTCACCACTCATCTGTTTCCCATGTAATGATTGTTAGATGCATATTAAAATATGCATAACACCTTATGTGAAATGTAATAATCTAGTGTAAATAGACCCTAAAGGTAGCCCTCAAACCATAGAATGCTGTAAATCACTGCTGTAAGTTACTGAAATATTACACATCTACCAATAGATGGCACCCTTGAATAATTTTGGTGGTTAAAGTCCAGTATAGTAATATCCTCTGTACTGAGGTTGTTAAGGGCTCATAGTGTCTTCATATCTTCTGTATTTTAAGCACCCCTAGGGTGTAATCGGTAGTTTGAAGGCTAAATGTAAACCCTGCAAAGTACTAAAAGAATTTTATCTGTGCTGTTTGCAGGGCGCCAGCTTCACAGAGCTGAGAAAGGATAAGACAATTCATACGTTTTGTGAATCGACCACATATCAGCGCCACGGAATATGCTGACAGTTCAGTAATAATTATCCTACCTAATAATAGGCAAGTGTCCCTGCATCTGTCCATGTGTCAGTGCTTTTTAGCACTGCGCATGTGCAGGGAAAAGACACAGAGACACTGCCGAGAGCCGGAGGAGGACGGGCCAGAAGGGGCGGTCGTGTGTGGTGGGCGAGCATGCGCACGGCGGATTACTGACAGACCTAGCCCGTTTTTAAACGGGCTAAGGTCTCTAGTGTCATATAAAAGAACAATGTAATCATGCTATCATTTCATACTTTATCCTGTAAGGACTGGCTCACACAGGTGACAGTTGGTAACTATGAGCGTCATATACTGCCGGGATCAACCGCATCTCGCACTGAAATGAATGGGAGAGCATTAATCTCAATGTGTTTGCTGGCGATTGCACGAATGCCATGGTAGATCAAGACATTGCATGTAGCATCCAGCGCCTATTGCGTTTGTGGTTCCTTATCTCCCTATGTGCTCAAAACAAGTTATATGGAGGCTGACATACCAGAGGTGATGCACTGGGACCATAGCCAGCCTTTGACCTGAGTGAACGGAGCGGTCGCTCAGGGCGCCGGCTTCCAAGGGGGCACCTATAGCTGGCTACCTATACTGAGGGCACCTACACCTGACTTCCTATACTAGGGGCAGCTATAGCTGGCTACCTATACTGAGGAAGGGCACCTACTCCTGTCTACTGAGGGCACCTACGCCTGACTACCTATGGGGTGACCTACAACTGACTTCCTATACTGGGGGCACCTATTCTTGGCTACCTATATTGAGGGCACCTACACATGAGATCCTATACTGGGGGCACCTATACCTGGCTACCTACCTATACTGAGTCTGAGGTCATTTTTTTTTGGGGGGGAGGGGGGCGCACAGCGGCTATAACGCGTGGAGAAAATTGTTGGTGCTGAGCTAGCATTCCAAATTGGGGGGGGGGGGGGGGGTAAATGTCCCACTGATTGTTTTTATTAATATTCCTTAAAGGTTCTAGCTTCATTTTTAAGTTTATTCAGCATAACACACTCTTTCCATCCATTTTGTGGTTATTAATAGTATTTTTTCTATTATACATATGTGACAGTGTCACAACTTCAAAAAGGTTGGAAACCACTGTCCTAGGAGATATCTCAGGAGAAAAGGTGAAAAGGTGAAGAGTGTGTGTGTGTGTGTGTGTGTGTGTGTGTGTGTGTGTGTGTGTGTGTGTGTGTGTGTGTGTGTGTGTGTGTGTGTGTGTGTGTGTGTGTGTGTGTGTGTGTGTGTGTGTGTGTGTGTGTGTGTGTGTGTGTGTGTGTGTGTGTGTGTGTGTGTGTGTGTGTGTGTGTGTGTGTGTGTGTGTGTGGATGAGGGGGGCACAAAAATCAGGTTTCACTCAGGGTGCTCTGAAACCTAATGCTGGGGATACACGGTACGTTTCCCCTTATCAATCGAGCCGCTGATGGCTGGATTGATCATTTCCGACAGGTCCGATGACCCGATTCCCCGCTCGATCCCCTGCGGGCGGACAATAGCGGAGAGTCGAGCAGAAGATAAGGAAGCGCCCGCGGGTACGCGCGGGAATCGATCTGGACGGCGGCGGGGACGCGGCGGGAGTCGATCCGGCAGCTAATCGAGCCGCCAGGTCGTACCGTGTATCCCCAGCATAAGGCCTGCCCTGACAGGGACCACCAATTTATTAACCTTTCAGCAGCCATGCTCTGGAATTAATCTTGAGGGTGCGTTCACACTGAGCTGGTGTAGTAATTTTACCACACCCCACTGCCGTCTCATGAAAGTCTATGACTGCTGTTCATACCAATGCGGTGCGGCCCAATACAACGGAAGTGAGTTTTCACTGCATCCCCGACGCAAGGACATATCTACATCACTGTCCAGTTCTGCGGCGACCTGCGGGAATATGCATCGGACCGGAACTTGTGTAAGTCTATGGCAACACAGGTATTTTAAAAAACTTACGTGGTCGCGTTGCAGTGCACATGCACAGAAGCATAGTTTTACAATACGCTCCCATGCACTTCCATATTTCTGAAACAGGAAGTCAGCACAAGCATGTGCCACTTCCAGTTTGGCTGTCAGCCACAAGGTAATTACCGCATGTTAACACTGTAATTCCCGAAGGCCGGTTTTTGGCGGTGTGTTGCAGCCCTCGGACCGCACAGCTAACACCAGCTAGTAGTCTGAAACCAGCCTTAGGGTTGAAACTTTGTTAGTTAAAGCCAGTGGGGTAGCAATAAGGGTTGCAGAGGTAGCAACCGCATCGGGGCCCTTGGGTCCGAGGGGCCCTCCCTCAAGCACAATTTTAGCTATTGGCCCCGTGTTGGTAATAATCACTTCTATAGATGCTTTAAATAGTAGTAATCATTAACAAACTGTTTCCCATCCCCTACTTGCATCTCTGACACTGTTGTTGTGCTTGGCAGGTTTCAGTGCGCCTTATCAATTATTATGTATAGCGTGTTTGGGGGGCCCCATGTAAAACTTGCATCGGGGCTCATAGCTCCTTCGCTACGCCACTGGTTAAAGCAGTTTTAAACTCTGACAAAATATTCAATAAAATATGTTTTCCTACTTTTTATAACCCATACAGTTATCATATTTGCTTTTGTGCACAAGTATTATTATTCATTTAGAAATTATAAGTTCCCAAAGTTCAGTTTATTTACTTTGAAAGCTGCTGTGCATTTTATTCATAGCTGTTGTATTTCTATTGTAAATGCGCCCAGTAATGATTTCTGAGCAGTGTTTCAGTTCAGGACTCATTAGCATAAGTTTCTGCACAGTCAGAGATTGTTTACTTAACCTCCTTGGCGGTATGAAAAATACCGCCAGGAGGGAGCGCAGCAGTTTTTAAAAAAAATTTTTTTTTTTTAATCATGTAGCGAGCCGAGGGCTCGCTACATGATAGCCGCTGCTGAGCGGCATCCCCCCGCCCGCTTCGATCGCCTTCGGCGATCTCCGATCAGGAAATCCCGTTCATAGAATGGGATTTCCTGGAGGGCTTCCCCCGTCGCCATGGCGACGGGGCGGGATGACGTCACCGACGTCACTGACGTCGGGACGTCATTGGGAGTCCCGGGCCACCCCTCGGCGCTGCCTGGCACTGATTGGCCAGGCAGCGCTGGGGTCTGGAGGGGGGGGGGGCCCGCGCCGCAGCAGATAGCGGCGATCGGGCAGGGGCCGGCGGCGATCAGAGTGCTGGCGCAGCTAGCAAAGTGCTAGCTGCGTCCAGCAAAACAAAAATTATGAAAATCGGCCCAGCAGGGCCTGAGCGGCACCCTCCGGCGGCTTACCCCGTGTCACACACGGGGTTACCGCCAAGGAGGTTAAAGAGAACCCGAGGTGTGTTTAAAGAATGTTATCTGCATACTGAGGCTGGATCTGCCCATACAGCCCAGCCTCTGTTGCTATCCCAAACCCCACTAAGGTCCCCCTGCACTCTGCAATCCCTCATAAATCACAGCTGTGCTGTGAGGCTGTGTTTACATCTGTAGTGTCAGTCTCAGCTGCTCCCCCGCCTCCTGCATAGCTCCGGTCCCTGCCCCCGTCCCTTCCCTCCAATCAGCAGGGAGGGAAGGGATGCAGGCGGAGACCAGAGTTCTGCAGGGGGCGGGGAGAGCAGCAGACTGACACTATAGAGATAAACACAGCCAGCTCTGACAAGCTGTGATTTATGAGGGATTGCAGAGTGCAGGGGGACCTTAGGGGGGTTTGGGATAGCAACAGAGGCTGGGCTGTATAGGCAGATCCAGCCTCTGTATGCAGATAATATTCTTCAAACCCACCTCGGGTTTTCTTTAATTGTATCAAGTGAAGAATGTAAACACAAGATAAGGTTATCACCAGTTCCGATGCAACTGCCCCTGCAGGAGAAAACGTCAGTCCTGTAATTTAACTCTTTGAATGCTGTTTTACGTAAAAAAAAATTGTGTTAGTATATTATATGCTGTAAATAATCTTTTAGAGCAAAGAAGAAATGCTGGGTTTCATTCCACTTTAATAGCAAAGTTTAGTCTCCCACAGAATATTTTGTCCAGTGATTGTCTGTACGTTTGGCTGTCTGGGTCCTTTAGCGCCTCTTTACTGTTGACACGACTATACAATTTTACTGGACAGAAAGCTGTCCAGAATCCTTTCCCATCCTAACATCACCTACATGAGGTAGCCCAGGAGCTGTAAAGGGTGCAGCAGTCTGTCTCTTCCTGTGAGAACAGATCGCCTGACCCTGCTCTCCTCCTTCCTGTACTGGTAAGGTATTAACTCTTTGTGACCAGCACTGCAGCAGCTCATAGTGATAAAAATCTACTGGGCTGCTTTAGCATTAGCAGCAGAGGGAGGAGATGGGGAGTAAGCTGTTTTGCTTGCTATGGGAACACATAATCTGCTGTCAGCTACATGTCTGCTGAAGGGACCTCTCTGACTTTTGCAAAGGAAATTTCTCTGGATAGCTGTGTCCATTATGCCAATTGCATGAATAATGATGTAATGCCATAATCCACTATTCACCTTTAGTCCTGGGACCCACTATGAGTGCTCTGGCCAGAGCCGGGACAAGGTCCTCCTGCACCCAAGGCTGAGACACCAAAGTGCGCCCCTCCATCCCTGCCACCCCAGACATCACACACTGATTGCTATTAGACTAAGAGGCGCCACAGGGCCCACAACCTCCCCAACACCTTAATATCTAGTTATCTGGCTTGCAGTCACTGCCATGTATCCCCTTTTCTTATTTATTTCTGCTTCAAACACAATTAGGAATGACAGTTGAATGAATTGTGCGCCCCCTCCTACACTGCGCCCTGAGGCTGGAGCCTCTCCAGCCTATGCCTCGGCCCGGCCCTGGCTCTGGCAGCGCTTGCTAAAAAGTGCTTTGCCAGTGGATCCCGATGGGGGTGATCCCACTAGCAGTGATAGCAAAATGCTGCTTGTAGCAGTTTGGTTGCTATCCCAGAGCTATTGCTTCAGTGGTTACAGCAAGCCAAATCATGATTGCTTTGGAATAACGTGGCACTTTGTGCTTCAGCAAAGTGCCCATAGTGAGTCCCAGCCCTTACTGACAAAAAATCTGGGGAGTTACATTATGGCTTTAAAAATTCAGTCCAGGCTTGCTGAATTCGTAATATTATCTTCTGTTTTCCAAACTTCCAAATACAAAAGAGTAAAGGAAGGTTGAAGAACAAAGTGTTACAGCAAGCCCAGACTGACTGTACTTTGTAAATATTGCCATTGTCATGTCAGCAGTAACGTTACAGTTGAAAGGTTACTGAATTAGTGGTTGGAATGACTGCATACCGTGTACTAGTCAGACCGAGGACCGTATCCAGCTTGTTTAGGATTTGTTAAAGATAAGGCCTTGCTATGGGTGTGTGTGCACCTTTAGTTCTGCACACTACAATGCACTAACATTTCCACAGTCCTAATTATATTCTAGTGTATACAGTCATTTTAACATGTCTGCTGTTATATGTGGTCCTACCAGTTTTAAGGAACCAGAGGAGAGAGACAGATGGAGGATGACATACTATTACCTTTTGAACAATGCACATTGACTGGCTGTGATGCTGATCCACCAACCAATAAAACTTTTAGCCATAGACCCTGAACAAGCATGCAGATAAGCTTTTGACAAGAATCTGACAAGACTAGCTGCATGCTTGTTTCAGGTGTGTGATTCAGATGCTACAGACCAGAAAGATCAGCAGGATTGCCAGGCAACCTTTATTTAAAAGGAAATAACTACAACAGCCTCCATATGTCTCTCACCTTAGCTTCTTTTTAAAAGTTCCACCATTGTTCCTAAAAATAAAATCTAACATACCTGACCAGATGTTCTGACATCAGCAATCATGAAAACGTTTTTAAAGACTCAAGACTGCCTACTTCAGATCCATTACAGACCCCCAGCTGCACCCTTTGCAATTTGTATTTTGGTCTCAGAGGCCTATGACTTTCACTTCAGCCTTCAGCATCTTGAGTTTCCAGAACCTACACAAGGTTTTGTAAATTGTCTTCAGCTGTGTTGATGTAATGTCACCATTCCTGACCCGGCACACTAAATCATGCTTTTAATCTGATGATGTTTAATCATCGCTTCATGATTTTAAGAAGATTTAAATACAGTGTTGTTTTAGATGGTGCTTATCCCCAACTATACATCATTCACCACTATCACACAGCAAACTCTTCCATACATGACACTGATTTCCCTACTGGCATCACACAGCATGGCTTACACTCTGGTACTCTGTGGCCAGCATGTGGTCTTAGATTAGCTGCTAAATGACTAAGAACAGGGTGGTGGCAGGAAGTGGGGACTACCGTATTAGGCCCAAGCACTGCCCATGGAGCATCAGCATGCCTTTTGCTGCTTCCCCCCCTTCCCATGCACTACTGCCTCTATGGCTGAGGTGAGGGGATGACACTCATGTGCTATGGGCATCTCCGAGATCCCTCTTCCTCTACTGTCCATTCTCTAAGGACGCAAGCAGGGGATAGTTGCCCTTGAGATGCTGTGCTATGGAGAGGAATACTAACAGGACATGCGAGTACCATCATCCTACATCAACCACATAACACACAGCAACAAAAACTGCAAATCAAATTGATGATTTTAGTTCTCCGAATATGCTGCAGAAAAGGATTACTGTAGAGGGGTAGGGGCAGGCCCGGATTTACCTCACAGGAGCCTATAGGCACATATGTCCTGGCACCCTAGACTTCGCCCTCCATAAACCTACAAACCCCCCCACCGAACTGCACCGCAAGTGGGCTGGCTGGCCCAGCTGTCACTTCTCCCTTACTTCCCTTGCCTGGTAGGTAGCTACAGGTGTCCCTTAGCATTAAGTAGCTAGAGGTACCCTCTTGGGTAGAGGCATGAGCCACTTCTTCATCATCAGGTGCCTGTAGGCACATGCCTACAGTGCCTTATGGTAAATCCGTCCCTGGGTAGGGGGAAAAAGAGTTGAAGTTACCTGGGGCTTCTAATGGTCCTCTGCAGACATCCTCTGCCCATGCAGCCAGTCACCAATGCTCCAGTCTCCGCCACCAGTTAATTTCCGAATTTCCAACTTTAAAGTCAGAAAACCACTGCGCTTGCGCGGCTGCGTCGTCATGCCTGTTGACATCACCGGCAGCATACTGCCCAGGCACAGTACGGTCTGCGACTGCGCAGTACGCTCCCAGTGATGTCAGCGGGTGCGAGGATGCGGCTTCGCAGGCGCAGTGGTTTTTCTGACTTTAAAGTCGGCAATTCCGGAAGTGAACCGGCAGCAGGTACCTGCGCATGGGTGAGAGGCTGCACAGGACGTCTGCGGGGGACCGTTAGAAGCCCCAGGTAAGCTCAACTCTCTTGCCCCCTTACCCCCACAGTACTCCTTTAAGCCAACCCTCCAAAATCAAACCCTAGTTGCTCCCAGTCCAAATTTCAACTGCTATGCCGGTATGAGTGGACCAATCCTAAGGAGGGAATCTTGAAGGTATTGGTTGGTTGGCTTAATCTGAGAATACTGCAGCATTTTTGGAGAACTAAGATCATCCATTTTATTTGGTAGTTTTAATTGCTGTGTGTTTTGTGTTACTGCAAGTGCAAGCGTTGAATGCAAGGGTAATAATGATTTGCATTTGATTTGACTCCATCCCTTTGCTCATCTCTCTACCCTAGTGATGGTCTGTGTAGGATGTTCACAGCTACATTGACAGCAAGTGGGAGTGTGCAGAGGGTCTGGTCTTCTACTGAGGTGCAGTCTGCTATGGACGAGTCAGCCATACGAACACTTTCATTCCAGCTCAGGAGACTTGGGCGCAGCAGTGAGTAACTTCAAGTCGTCAGAAGACGAAGCTGAAGTTACTTATAAAACACCATAATTCCCCACCATTCATGGCGGCCTGGAGGGGGAATTATAGTATTTAACATCGATGGGAATTGGTGCAGGAGCAGGATAAGCCAAACAGGCTGTATCCTGCACCCAAGTCTCCTGCACCGAATCCTCTCGTACGCCAGTCATAGGGTGCTCTCTGTTATTGGAGCCTTATCATGGAGGGCTTTTTATGTCCAGTCTTAGCGGTTGTTTGTCATGGGATAACGTTACTGGGGGTCTTTCAAGAGTTCTGGGACTTGTACGGCTGTTATAGGTGAATGATGTCTGCTATTTGGTGTCCATCAAGGAACGTTTTCTGTTGCTAGGGGTCTATAATTGTCGGTTACTGGAGTCTGACATGGGAGTTTAGTCTTGAACTGGGATTTGCTGCCTAATTATGTTATCTGGGAGACATGCTGCTTAGTCATTTGGGGAAGAGGTGTGTTGGGGGGGGGGGGGCGCTTTCTGCTACCTGGTTATCTGGGCAGTATGCTGTTGCCTATTTTATATCATACAATGTAACTGATCTATTGTCACAACCCATTCTTACAGGGCATGCCTCCCTTCTACTTGGGTATTCCCACTTCATATGTTACAGTGTGAGAGACAAACACCTCTCAGACTCTCTGGGCCATATTTATCAAGTAGGTTTTTAGAAATCCATGCAGAACTGTCTCAGATTCCAGATTCCTTCTTAAACTGTAAGGAAAAGAAGGAGCTAGGAAGGTCTCTCAGGCAGTGCAGTGTGTGAGGAAAATTGCTGTTGCTGAGGTAACCAACACACCTGCTGTCAGCAGGCTGTGAGTGAGGGGTCAGGAACCCTTCACAAATCACATCTAGCCTGCACTATCTGTAGAACTGCTAATGAGCACTTCTTAATCTGCAGCAGTTAAGGAATTGATTTGTGTAACGATTGGTGTCAGCATGCAGAGAGAATCTGATTATTGGTGATCTGCAGTATCACCAAGAATGCTGATATATACCTGATTATTGATGATCTGCAGAATCACCGATAATACAGATATATTGCTAACCTCTGGACTTTGAGTAATGCACCTGCAGAGCAGGTGGTCATAGGCAGTAAAGGAATACTGCTCTTGAGGACTCAGGAACCTTCCAGCAGCCTGAGACTCTCCAAGGGGTGGAGTCAGGCTGGATATAGGAAGGACCAGAGAGTGAGTGACACTTGAAGGTGGATGTCACTATCTGATCTGGAGACTATCTCTTAAGAGGAGAGATAGCTCTCGAGGTCGGGCACGCCTGGTCGGCAACACACGGACAGATAAAGTACAAAGACAGAAGGCTGATTCGGTATCCAAGGCAAGCAGGGTCTGGCAACGGAATATCAGATATGCGAGGTACCGAATCAGAGATCAAAGGGATAGTCAGGAAAGCAGTAAGTCATAACAGATATCAACAATGCCTAGTCTGGGTGTGAGGTCCTTGGTCTCTACACCCTGGAACTAGTCTGATGAATAACAGATAGATAACGCAAGTTCCCTAGTCTGGGTGTGAGGTCCGTGGTCTCTACACCCTGGAACTAGTCTGAAGTATAACAGATGGATAACACAAGTTCCCTAGTCTGGGTGTGAGGTCCCTGGTCTCTACACCCTGGAACTAGTCTGAAGTATAACAGATGGATAACACAAGTTCCCTAGTCTGGGTGTGAGGTCCATGGTCTCTACACCCTGGAACTAGTCTGAAGTATAACAGATGGATAACACAAGTTCCCTAGTCTGGGTGTGAGGTCCGTGGTCTCTACACCCTGGAACTAGTCTGAAGTATAACAGATGGATAACACACGTTCCCTAGTCTGGGTGTGAGGTCCGTGGTCTCTACACCCTGGAACTAGTCTGAAGAATAACAGATAACACAAGTTCCCAAGTCTGGGTGTGAGGTCCGTGGTCTCCTCACCCTGGAACTAGTCTAAGCATAAACAGAATAACAGTACAAGTAATCTGGCTCAGTGTGAATTCCCAGGTCCACCTGGTTCAAACACACTGTTGGATCTGACTAAGGTCTGAGAGTTTCCACGTAGTGTTCGCAACGGCAGACAACTTGAGACTGGCCAGCAGTAACTATATATGGAGTAGTGCTCTCCGGCACCACCCCTAATTGATCAACCAATAGTAACCTGCTCTGGAGTCAGCTGATCGGCGTGGTCAGCTGATCTCTCCTTGCCCAGTATAAGAGTTCTGCCTCTCAGCGCGCGCGCGCGCGCGCGTATTCCTAAGCCTGTGTGCACTAACAGACTCAGCCACACCAGACACATGCTGCCGCGTGCAAACCGCCGTGCTGGACGCGGAACCAGCTGCCTTACTGTTGTTACATGCGGCGGCTTTTCCGCGTTCTGCCCTGTTACCAGACGCACGCTTCCGCGTGCAAACCGCCGCACTGGACGCGGAATCCGCCGCCTCCTCAGCAGCACACGCGGCGGCTTTTCCGTGTTCTCTCGCAATTTGCACTTTTCTTAACTGTAGTGCAGCTCTAGAAATCCACGCTAAACTGCTGCTATTACATAGGCTTTGGGAAGTTTCTTACTATCCTGCAGAACTGTTCTGCTGCTGGTTAGAACAGTTTTAGAAAAAAAAAAAACTATCGGTGATGATTTGATAAATCTGGCCCTCTGACCCGTAGCATTGCTGTTTTATAGCTGCATACTATTCCTCCTGTTTAACTCATTCTATGCTAGACATGTGATTTAGCAATAGTTGTAGTTACTGTGGGCTAAACTGAAACTTTGCACAGGGTTTATCAAATACTGAAGGCTAATGATTCATTAATTGAGCTGTCAGTAATTAATAATTACATTTTGAAACTTGATTAGCCCTGTGTAGCCTTGTTCTGCTAACAGCAATTCTGGTCTGTGGGGCTAAAAAAAAAAAGAAGAAAAATCAATGATGTTATTAAAGCTCCTCTTTACGTTATTTTAACCACTGTGGACCCAACTGATTTGTTTCCACTAAGACTGATTCACAACATTTCCCCGCACGTGTATTTGGACAGGAAATTGCACCTGTGGAGGAGGATGTAGTGCACACAGCATTCTCTCAGATGGCTTATCCAAATCCCTGTAGTCGTGCATGGCTAAAGGGATTTGGTCGGATGCATACTTGCATCAGGGCAAGTGGCGGCATCTGTCACAAAGATTAGAGGTGAGCGTAATGACTTAATTACGATTTCGCGAAATTTCACGTTATTAGCGTAAGTACGATTATGGCCGTAAGTACATAATCGTAATGAAGAAGGATTTCGTGAAATTCCGCGTAAGCGTAATTTTCGCGTAGCTTTCGCATTACAGTGGGTATCGCGAAATTACGCTTGCCTTGCATGCAAACGTTTGTAAGCGTAGTCTATAGCAATGACTGAAATAAAGCAAAATGCTAGAAAAGGCAAAGAAATGGTGTATATGAGTTCTGCAATGTGCTCTCTCTCACTCCTTCTCCTACAGAAACAACAACCCACAAAGTGAAACTAACATGGCTGCCAGATTATATACTAGGAGGGTGGGTCAAACTACAGTTGGTTGTTTAGGTTGTATCTTAAAAGAAGCCTGTAATATGATTGGACAGTCTCCAATACCCAGACAGTTTCCTGTGTCTAGTAATTACTATTATAAACGAAATTACTTTCATTTTCAAAATTAAAATGCATTTCTTTTTATAGCTAACAAGTAATTACGAAATTTGCGAAATTACTAAGAAATGCGAAATTACGTTATGGTTATAGTTGTACGTGAAATTACGTTATGAACGAAACGCGAAATTACGCGTTGAAAATTACGCTTACGGTATTATCAATTACGATTTTAATGGCAATTACGCTACCATAATTTCGCGCCGTAATAGCAAATTTCGCATGCGTAATTATAGTAACACGAAATTTCGAAAATTTCGGCTCAACCCTAACAAAGATGGATACCATTACAAGTGGAAATCTGCCCTTAACATTTTGTGGTCACAACAATAATATCCTTTTCTTGATGCAATGGCAAAACAACATTTAGGAAGGAAATGTTCTTGTTCTCATCATTGTGGAAATAAAGTTGGATTTCAGAAGAACAACTTCCCAGCTTCTCCTCTTGCTTCATTCAAATTGCTTGCGTCTATAATCCCTAGGATCTAAAATGAGTCCATCATTAGGAGGCCCTAAGGGCCCGTTTCCACTAGTGCGACGCGATTTCGCCGGCATTCCGACGCTTGTAAAAGCGCATGCGGGTGCGTTTCCGCATGCGTTTTACCCGCGATTTCGCGTGCGATTTCGCATGGCAGGGTGCCATGCGAAATTAACCATGACACTGCCAGGGCAAAATAACATTGAGAAGGGTGCGAAATCGCACGCGAAATCGCGGGTAAAAACGCATGTAACAAACGCATGCGTTTTTACTATTAAATACATTAGCGGCGATTCGCACGGATTCCCGACGCAGGCGAATTCTGCGGGTCCCGCCGTGCAGATTTGGCCCGCCGCCAAATCGCTCCCGCACGCCGCACAGGTGGAAACAGCCCCATCCACTAACATTAGCTATGCGAATCCGCATGCAGTGCCCGCATGCGGATTCGCCCTAGTGGAAACGAGCCCTAACAGATGATGCACTACAAGACACAGATGAAAAAATGCAGTCATCCATAGCAACTAAGAGTCCAGTTTCATTTTTCCATCATTGGGACATTTCTCACATCTTCAGTGACTGGTTTAGCTCTATCACAGTATAAGAGGAACAGTACAGCAGAGCATCATCCAATAAGTAGAAAGGATCTTGGGCTGTATCCAACCTTCATATAAGACCTTTACAACAACAGCTACACAATAGAGAGTCAGCAAGAGTTCCTACTCATTGTTCCCTACTCTAATAATGTAAAATAAACATATAAAAGCGCTCACAGATATCAATAACAATAGTAAAATAATACAGTAAACAGGCCCGTAGGGCCAGCAAGGGCTAGGATAATACACCAGCAGATTAGGCGGAGCGCTTGCCTATTAAGCAGTTCAATAAATAAAAGTAGATTAGGAAACAGCGCTCAAAAGTCCAGTCCCATAATTCAAAATGAGGCAATAACACTTGAAGTATCTTCACAGCGGTAAATATACAGTTCATATATGGGCGAGTGGCACCCAAGTACCACTTTCCCCAAAGCAGAGCGACTCACCAGATACAACGGCCTAATTGGGCCCGTCTACTCCTTAGGGGTATTGGCCACCCCTCAGCCTCTCCGGCAAACCTCCTCCGCTACGTTCCTCCAGATGAATTCAAGCGTTTGTTTAGGTTGCCTTGTGGATGATCCCGCTTTGTGTTAATAAGGCGAGATTTCTGTGACGCTTTTCAAACAGGAATCCCAATAAAGGGATCTTAGAAGCTCATGGGTTTAACTTCTAAAACATGGCAGCCGGAGAGGCTGAGGGGTGGCCAATACCCCTAAGGCGTAGACGGGCCCAATTAGGCCATTGTATCTGGTGAGTCGCTCTGCTTTGGGGAAAGTGGTACTTGGGTGCCACTCGCCCATATATGAACTGTATATTTACCTCTGTGAAGATACTACAAGTGTTATTGCCTCATTTTGAATTATGGGACTGGACTTTTGAGTGCTGTTTCCTAATCTACTTTTATCTGCTCAAATAATGAACTGCTCAAATTCTTCCAGCCTTACCTTAGGCCCCTTTCACACAGGAGGCTGTACAGCGCATTTGTTGGGCAGGTCAGCCTCCTGGCTGCTAGCTATGAGTGCCTTTTGGCTGCATTCGCATGCAGCCGAATGGCGATGTTTGTAACCTCACGTGCGTCACCATTTGACAGGCATTACCTGGCGGCAAAAAATGTTTCAGCTGAGCACTGAGACTCAATAGGGGGTCACATTCTCCACTTCCTGTGCCGAGTGCTAGCAAGAAACCAGCCATGCACAGAAGCAGCTAACAGGCAATGAATTCATTGCCCTCAGCCTCCCTTGTGAAAGGGGCCTAAGGGTTATGCTTGCTATAATACAGACAGAACACCTGAGAGCTTTATACTGTGAATTCTTTATACACTGTAATGAGGGCGCATTCTCACTTGGAATCGCAAAACGCTAGTGTCGCTTTGCGCTGTGAATCTCACAGTTGAGCTATCACGATTATCGGCTTTTAGCATTCTAATCGAGATCACTCCAGTATCGCGGAAAAATGCTGCCTGTAGCGCATTTTGCAATTGCCGTGAATTCCTGACGATCAGCGCCAATGAGATCATTGGCATATAGTTATTATTGCGCTAGTGCTTTAAAAAGCACTAGCCATCGCCCCAGTGAGAACAGGCCCTAAACCATTTTTACACTGACTTTTACCTGTGTGCTTATAAAATTTCACAAGTCAAATTCTTCATAATTGAGAGCTGTGTCCAATGGCATTTTTCAATTCAGACCTGAAATGTTTTTTATATTTCACTCAAATTGACTGTAAAAACATATATATATATATATATATATATATATATATATATATATATATATATATATATACAAAAAAAAAAGTGCAGCGGTGCTGTCCTCCTTGGAAATTACAACCTCCCTCTCTTGCTGAGTGGTGAGCCTGGGTAAATGTGGTGGTCGAAATTTAAGTAATCAGTCTTACCTCCCAGGATAGAACTGAGCAGTTTGTCCAGACCTGGGCCTCTTGGTACGAGTTTTGAAACTTAAACACTGATAAAGTGGAAATGGCAGCGTAATATAACACCTAGTCATTGGAGGACAAGGCAGTACTCTTTTCCTTAAAGAGACTCTGAAGCGAGAATAAATCTCGCTTCAGAGCTCATAAATAGCAGGGGCACGTGTGCCCCTGCTAAAACGCCGCTATCCCGCGGCTAAACGGGGGTCCCTTCACCCCCAACCCACCCCCCGCAAAAGTGTGTCGTGAAAAAGTCGCTGGCTGTCTCTTCCTGGAGGCAGGGCTAACGGCTGCAGCCCTGCCTCCAGACGCGTCTGTCAGCGGCGCATCGCCGCCTCTCCCCCGCCCCTCTCAGTGAAGGAAGACTGAGAGGGGCGGGGGAGAGGCGGAGATACGCGCTGACAGACGCGCGTGGGGCAGGGCTGCGGCGGTTAGCCCTGCCCCAACCAGGAAGCGTTCCCCGGCTGTATTGAGGGGGATTTGGGGGTGAAGGGACCCCCGTTAAGCCGCGCTATAGCAGCGTTTTAGCAGGGGCACACATGCCCCTGCTATTTATGAGGTCTGAAGCGAGATTTATTCTCGCTTCAGACTCTCTTTAAGGCCCGTACCCACGGCGCGATATTTGCGTCAATGTTACCCAACATTGGTAAACATTGTTTAACAAAAGCATGTTAAACAATGTTGCCCTGAACCCTCCCCCCAATCGCGCATCGTTATGCGACAGACACATCGGATCTACGGATTGGAGGTGCCAGACACCGTGTCAAACGCATAACAATGCACAATCTACGCTCGGGTAACATCGTTTAACATGCTTTTGTTAAACGATGTTGCCCAATGTCGGGTAACATCGCTGCAAATATTGCTTCGTGGGTATGAGCCTTTATCCTGTCTTCTCACTTTCTTTTGTTCTACCTTACTGACCTACCTTTATATGATCAGATCATATTACTCATAGTTACTATGCAAGATTGTACTCAGTTTATTTGAACTGCTGATTTTTATTTGTATATGCAAACATATTATTTGTCACAAAGTTCTGCTTTACTACATTTTCAAATGTAAAAAAAAACAACAAAACAAAACTAAGATAAGTCAACCCAATAACACAGAATTATTCACAATAGACAATGCAAAGATAATGTTTGAAAATTCAGTTTATTGGCAAAATACAGGACTAAATACAAATTCTAAGCATAATGAAAGGACAAAAATATACAATTCTGTGAAATGTGTATATCATTATATTGTGTAAAAAGCTTCACAAACAAGTATTAAGCTTAAGTTGAAGAGATAAAGGGCCATATGCAATTCACTTTTTCACCTGAGTTTTCTCCTAGGAGAAAAAATGTCATCTTTGATTTAAAATAACTTTTCAGCATTTTGCAATGGAAAAAAGTATCAATAAGTGGGTATAAAGTACTGTCAAAATAATTTTATGTATTTTTTGGCTTGCTGGTGGTTTAACCACTTCACCACTGAGGGGTTTTACCCCCTGAGCACCAGAGCAATTTTCACCTTTCAGCGCTCCTTCCATTCATTCGTCTATAACTTTATCATTACTTATCGCAATGAAATGAACTATATCTTGTTTTTTCCGCCACCAATTAGGCTTTCTTTAGGTGGGACATTATGCCAAGAATTATTTTTTTCTAAATGTGTTTTAATGGGAAAATAGGAAAAATGTGGGGAAAAAAATAATTATTTTTCAGTTTTCGGCCATTATAGTTTTTAAATAATGCATGCTACTGTAATTAACACCCATGAAACGTATTTGCCCTTTTGTCCCGGTTATAAAACCATTTAAATTATGTCCCTATCACAATGTTTGGCGCCAATATTTTATTTGGAAATAAAGGTGCATTTTTTTCATTTTTGCGTCCATCCCTAATTACAAGCCCATAGTTTATAAAGTAACAGTGTTATACCCTCTTGACATAAATATTTAAAAAGTTCAGTCCCTAAGGTAACTATTTATGTATTTTTTTTTATTGTAAATTTTTTAATTTTTTTTTAATTACAAAAAAAAAAAAAAAAATGGGGAGTGTGGGAGGTAATGAATTAATTTTATATGTAAAAGTCATTTATTTGTATGTGAAAAATGTGTAGGGTGTAGTTTACTATTTGGCCACAAGATGGCCACAGTAACTTTTTGTTTTAATGCGACCTCCAAGCTTCCTTCCGGAAGCTTGGAGGAAGTATAAGGAGGCTGGACACGTGAGTTTTTTCTCACAATGATCGCGCTGCCCATAGGAGAGCAGCTGATCATTGCGGGGCTTAGATCAACGAACGGGAATGGATTTTCCCGTTCATTAAACTCTGGGCGAGCGGGCGGCGGCGTGTTTACTAGCGGCGGGCGGCGTGTTTACGAGCGGGAGCGCGGGCAGCGTCGGGAACGCGGAAAGTACGTGTTTCTCCGTCCCTGGTTGTTAAAGGATGGAAAAAGGGGCGGAGAAATACGTACGCGCGGGGGTAAAGTGGTTAAAAGGCATTTTATTGACAGATTTTAAAATATCACCTAGGAGAAAACTCAGGTGAAAAAGTGAATTGCATATGGCCCAAAGAGTTAAATATTTTGTACCCAAATTGTCATTTTGACTATGTAACCCATTTTGGCTTTGTATCTCTTTGGCTGCACAGATTCTTTTTAATCACTCAATTGTGCAGTTTAAATTTTGTAATATTCATTACTTTATTGCTTTAATCGCATAGGTTACAAATAACAGATGGTACATGTGCAATACTGAGCAATTATCTCTTAATTGTATACTCACACAGTTTAGTTGTGGCATGTGAAATATATCGGATTACTCAAGCCAACAGGAATTAATATATGTGAATAATCTCCCCTTTCTGCCTCTTGGCATCGAGTGAGATGATTGACCTGACTCAAGGAGAAATGTGCCCGACCTCCATGTGTCACGAATCTGGAAAACTCTACAGATGCCATTTTACACTTCTAAATTTAAAAATCTCTGGTGTAGCCCTAGGATCACTCTAATGCAGGGGTGTCAAACTCAAATACAAAGTGGGCAGACATTGAACACTAGGACCAAATCGCAGGTCAACCTCAATGTCTAGTGGCCACCCCCCTCCTCTATAAATTTCCCTGGTGTCTAATAGCCCCCTCTCCCTCCCCTTTACAGTTCCCTGGTGCCCCCCTCCTTCTCCTTATAGTTCCATAGTGTCTAGTGTTCCTCCTCCAACACTATACAGTTGTTTGGTGTCTAATGCTCCTCCTTCCCCTATACAGTTCCTTGGTGTCTAGTGGTCCTTCTTCCCCTATACAGGTCCCTGGTGTCTAGTGGTCCTCCCTCTTGTATACAGTTTCCTGGTGTCTAGTGGTCCTTCACTCCCCTCTACAGTTCCCTGGTGTCTAGAGCAGGGCTGTGGAGTCGGTCCAAACATCCATCGACTCCGACTCCGACTCCTCAGTTTAGGATTCCACCGACTCCGACTCCACGACTCCGACTCCTCTAATTTGCATATTACAATTTTGTTGATTAAAAGTATGTAACATGAAATTCGTCTCTTAACTGCCAACGCTTAGGAATTTTACAAGACAACTGAAGTGAGAAGGATATGTAGACTACTATATTTATTCCCTTTAGACTAAAACTAGTCCTTGGTAAGAGTACTTGTAAAAGGTACAAACCGGAACAAAGAACATCTATCAGGCCCTAGGCAATGTAAGTGTGGGTACATGTAAGAATGATGTGCAGGTACTCTGCAGGGGAATGAGGAGATTGTAAACAGACAACACCTCTGTGTTCAATGTGGACAGCATTCTCAGTGGATTCCTGCAGCTCTGTGGGGAGTGCATATGTAGAGTATAGTACTACTGTGTAACAAAGTAAACCTGAGACAGATGAAGTTAAAGTTTTATACATACCTGGGGCTTCCTCCAGCCGCCTTCAGGATAATCAGTCCCTGTATGTCCTCCTCCACCACCTGGATCTTCTGCTATGAGTCCAGGTACTTGAGCCAGTCAGGCGTAGTGCGCATGCACACACTCCGCCGCCAGGAGCATACTACACCTGTGCAGCACTATTGCGCAGGTGCAGAATGTTCCTGGCTGTGGGAGCGGCATGCGGCTGGACAGCGCTGACTGGCTGAATTACCAGGACTCATAGCAGAAGATCCGGGTGGTGGAGGACAGCGAGGGACTGATTAGCCTGAAGGGGGCTGGAGGAAGCCCCAGGTATGTATAAAACTTTACTTTTCATCCGTTTCAGTTACCCTTTAATTTGTAGTCACCAAACCAAATTTTTAATAACATATCACATTATTTGATTTCATCAGCAAAGGGAGTGCATACATTTGCATAAATCAGCATCAATGCAGAATTCTTTCCATCTCGTTGACCACCTCTATTAGTGACACAGCTACACATCAGGCTTTATTCTTACAGCATAGATGTTATTTAGTATATATAAGAGATTCCTGTGTACACATCATATATACAGTCACAATCAAATATGTATATCTGACCTTAAAAATACGGGGACTGCTTTATTGAAGCAGCACAAGTAACTAATTTTGACTGGTTTATTTCATTTTTGTGGACTAAGCACAGCTATTACTGTATATATACATTATTTTTAATGACTATTATCTGAGAAATAGAACATTTTATCATATTTTCTATTTTAATTACAGTTACAAATTCATTAGGAGTCGGAGTCAGTGCATTTTTTCCCGACTCCGACTCCAGGCACCCAAAATTGCCCGACTCCACGACTCCGACTCCACGACTCCGACTCCACAGCCCTGGTCTAGAGGCCCCCTCCCTCCCCTACACAGTATCCTGTGGTCTAGTGATTTCCCCCTACCTCCCTGATATGGTTTTCCTGGTGATGGCCTCACTTGCAATACAGCTTCCCTGATAGTCTAGAGTGGGCCAAACATAATGCAAAGTGGAGAAACCACTTGGAAACCAAATTAAATGGCTCTGAGGGCCAAATTTGAAAGTTTGAAATGTATTCTCTAATGGCTTCTAGGCTGTGTACACACATGGGGACCTAAGGGTAATATTTCTGATTATCCATCATTTTCATCAGTTTACTGGAAGATGATAGGTCAGGTAGGAATGTCAGACCACTACACAGGCGTGGAATGGTTCTAGTGTACAACCTATTTTCCCCTCAACTGCAGAGTGAAAGAGATCATGGGGTGTCAGGGAGGAGAGTCAAAATCAAACTTACCAACCATATAGCTGCATCCACATCACCCGCCTTCTCTCATTCACATCACCCATCACGTCCTCTCTCCACACATGTATGTAACGATTGATCCTACACACCACACTCCAGGATCTGTGAAGTACCGATTGATAACTACCAACAAGTCCACTTACAAAATGACAGAGAAATTGGTAGTCCCAGTTAATGGATGATCCAAACATCTTGACTGGGTAGTTTCTCAGCTGACTAGCCTCCAGTTGAAAGTGCTACGTGAAAACAAAGTGGAGAAAAGTATGCATTTCACACTATTAACCCTAATAACTAATCTTAATTTCTCTCTTCATCTTTCTATTCCAGAATGATCCTTTTATTAAAGTTGAATGAAACCAAGCATTTCCTCTTTGCTCTAAAAGATTATTTACAGCATTAACAGCAAGAAGATTTGAATCGGGATAATACCATTTATTGGCTAACTTAAAGGAATCTTTTAAATGAGCCATAAATGGTATCATCCTGATTCAAAACTTCTTGCTTTTACTGATGGCTAACATGGTACAATACCCTATTGCTATTACAGCATTAACCACTTGATGACCCAGCCTTTACCCCCCCCTTCAAGGACCAGCGCTGATCTCGCTGATCTGTGCTGGGTGGGCTCTACAGCCCCCAGCACAGATCAAACACCAGGCAGAGCGACCAGATCGCCCCCCTTTTTTCCCCACTAGGGGGATGATGTGCTGGGGGGGGTCTGATCGCTCCTGCCTGCGTGTGGCTGGCGGGGGGGGGGCACCTCAAAGCCCCCTCCAGCGCAGGATTCCCCCCTCTCCCTTCCCCGGAGATCGGAGGCTGCACAGGAACGGATCTGTCCTGTGCAGCCTCTAACAGGCTTCTGCCTGTCATGTGACAGCGATCCCCGGCCGCTGATTGGCCGGGGATCGCTGATCTGGTACAACTCTGCTACTGTAAGCAGCGTTGTACAAATGTAAACAAAGCGGATTATTTCCGCTTGTGTTTACATTTAGCCTGCAAGCCGCGATCGGCGGCCCGCAGGCTATTCACGGAGCCCACCGCTGTGAATTGACAGGAAGCAGCCGCTCGCGCGAGCGGCTGCTTCCTGATTAATTAGCCTGCAGCTGGTCCTGCAGGTGCCACTTTGCCGACGCGCGTTATGAGTGCGCGGTCGGAAAGTGGTTAAAGAGGAACTCCAGTGAAAATGTAATAAAAAAGTGCTTCATTTTAACAATAATTATGTATAAAGGATTTCGTCAGTGTGTTCCCATTGTAAAATCTTTCCTCTCCCTGATTTACATTCTGACATTTACCGCAATATCAGCCATACAGAGCCACCTGATGATCAGTTTGTGAAAAGGAAAAGATTTCTCATGGAAAAGGGGGTATCAGGTACTGATTTGGATGAAGTTCAGTTCTTGGTCATGGATTCTCTTTAACCATTTCAGCCCACGGGTACATTTTGCTAAGAAATATTTTTTTCTAAATGCATTTTAACAGGAGTATTAAGAAAAAACATGGAACAAATTCATTGATTCTTAGTTTTTGGCCATTATAGCTTTAAAATAATACATGTACCTATGTATTTTATTTGCCCATTTGTCCCAGTTATTACACCATTTAAATTTTGTCCCTACCACAATGTATGGCGCCAATATTTTATTTGGAAATAAAGGTGCGTTCTTTCAGTTTTGTATCCATCACTATTTACAAGCTTATAATTTAAAAAAATGTTCGTAATATATCCTCTTCACATGCATCTTTAAAAAGTTCAGACCCTTGGGTAACTATTTATGTTTTGTTTTGTTTTTTTGAATTGTAATTTTTATTTTTTTTCATAAAATTTTTTATTTGGGTAATTTTTATTTTTGGTGTGGGAGGTAACAGTTAATTTTAAATGTTATAATGTGGGCTTATTTTATTAAAAAAAAAAAAAAAAAAAACTTATGCAGATGTGGTTTTACTATTTAGCCACAAGATGGCCACAGTGAGATTTGGGTTTTTTTTAGCCCTGAAAGCGAAGTGCTCGCTTCCAGGAAGCACATGGAGGACGGGATTTTTTTTAACATCTTTTGTTTACATTCCTTTGTCATATACATTTAGTAAACATTAGCAAACTGCCAAAACGTAGCTGTATTGAGCTGAGAAGCAAAAGGAGCTGATACAAGATCACTAAATATATACATATTAATATATAAATACAGCAGCTATGCAATACAATGCAATGGTAGCTTTCTTTTTTTTAAAGATACTTTTATTTTTGTTTTGAGATTCAAGAACAATAGTACAAACGGTACATAACAATCAGAAAATAAGTGATATGGTCACAACATGAGTGATAGAAAAGACATAGATAATATAACTTACAACAATTATTAGCATATTTAAAGATGCAGGGCGGAAAGCCAGCTCCGCCCCAAAAAAGGCAATACTAGGACTGGTATTGTTGCAAGGCCCAATAAGCAATACAACTGCCGTGTGGGAGATATGGACTTAACAAGGGGCAAAAGGAGTATGCTGCCAACGTTAGAGCGGGGGAGTTGTGGTGAGTGCTTAAATAAAGAGACGGAGCCCAAATGGGGTCATACATCCGTCTCTTCTTTAATTGAGTCCGCTATTCCATTGACAACAGATGGTGATAAAGGCATCCCAGAGCGGCAGATGTGCTGAGGTGGGGGCATATGGGCATTTCCCTTGACACAAGTGGGCGGTACCATATTTTGAATGGGTGATAAAAAATACTTAGTGAGTTCCTGCTATTTGCAGGGTGAAGAGGAACCCTTAAGAAGGGGAAAAGACAGAACAAAGAGAGGAAGAGAAAGGAGAGGAAAAAGGGGGAGAGAGGAGGGGGGGAGGGGGGGGGCACATACATATACATATATATATATATATATGCCTAGGCCAACCACCTCGCGACTCATGTGTAATCTGGCACACAGATTGTGTGCCTATACTCCGTTAGTAAGTAAATGTTTGAACATCTTGGGGGAATAATGTTGGAAATAGGTCACTTATGGTATTGATACACAGGATTTATAGTCTTCCGATTCTACAAAAAGATGCCAATGGATCCAGGTGTGAGAGTACTGTTCACCTCTGTTATGAAGGGCATGGGTCATGGATTCCATTTGGTCAATATACTGAATTTCCGCAAACCACTCCGCAATCGATGGGGCCGACTGAGACTTCCAGTGTTTTGGGATTAGCATTCGGGCAGCTTGGATTAGGTGTTTGGTGAGGGACTTCTTATAAGTCTTTAGAGACCTATGAGTGTTGTTAAGTAAGTAGTAGGAAGGGTCGTTTTGGGGATCACCATCCGTTAGGATCTTAATATAGTGTTGGACCTTAGACCAGAATGGTTTGATAATGGGGCATTCCCAGAATATATGCAAAAGGGTTCCGGTATCCTCCCTGCACCTCCAGCACCTAGGGTCCGCATCTGGATATATGCGAGCAAGCCTGACTGGAGTTAAATACTATTTTGTGAGTAATTTATAGTTAGATTCCTGTATTCGTGCTGAGATTGAAGTTTTCTGGGAGAGAGTCAGGATTTTGGACCATTGATCATTGGTGAATTGTAGGTGCAGGTCGGATTCCCAGCTATTCCTTAAAGTAGTGGACCAGGAAGAGTCTGATATTAGTAGCTGGTAGATATCTGAGAGTGTCCTCGTGAGGGGGCCCTCACCCATACACAAGTGTTCGAATGGGGTGTGTGCTCTGGATAGTTGTTCTCTCGTGCCCATCGACTGCAGAAAGTGTCGGAATTGTAACAGGCTCCAGGTGTCGAGGAAAGGGTTATTTAATTTGTTTTTAAGACTATCCAATGGGATCCATGCACCCTTTTGAATCAGGTCTTGACCTCTAAGCAGGGAGCTCATCCTCCAACAAACATAACCTTGCGGATGGCAGCCAGGCAAAAACCCCGGATTATCCAGAACAGGGACCAAAGGTGATGGCCAGGGGGAAATGTCTTGAACATGTCTATATTTATTAAGAGCTGTGAAAGTAGATTGTATCGAAACGTACTCACTTTGTAGTTTATTTGATGACCATGCGTAGGATGTTAAGTCTTTCCCCATTAATTCCCCCTCTAGGGAGGCCCAGCGTTTGTGGTGAGAGTTTCTGTGCCAATCGACTGCTCTGGTTAGTGCTGCTGCAGTATGATATTTTCTGAGATCAGGAGTTGCAAGTCCTCCTTGTAGTTTTGGGAGAGTTAGTGTGCTAAGTTTTATCCTGGGGGGTCTTGCATTCCAAATAAATCTAGTGAAGGACGTCTTAAAGGGAACCTTAACTGAACGGGGGGTAAAGAGTTTTACTTACCTGGGGCTATTACCAGCCTCCTGCAGCAGTCCTGTGCCCTCGGCGCCGCTCTGGAATCCTCTGGTCCCCCGCTGTCACTTAGTTTCATTTTTGACGACTCACCAGTCGCCGGCCGCCATGCGTATTATAGGACGCATTCACCAATGCAATTAGCGCTATTGCGGACCGCAACGCGTACAAAAATACGCGTTGCCGCATTCCGCACGCGTAGATATGTGGCAATGCGTATTTTTGTACGCGTTGCGGTCCGCAATAGCGCTAATTGCATTGGTGAATGCGTCCAATAATACGCATGGCGGCCGGCGACTGGTGAGTCGTCAAAAACGAAACTAAGTGACAGCAGGGGACCAGAGGATTCCAGAGCGGCGCCGAGGGCACAGGACTGCTGCAGGGGGCTGGTAATAGCCCCAGGTAAGTAAAACTCTTTACCCCCTGTTCAGTTAAGGTTCCCTTTAAGGTCTCTGAAGTGATCTACTGGGGGAGTAATAGGCAGGGCTTGGTAAAGGTACAGTATTTTGGGGAGGACATTCATTTTAAGGATATTAACTCGTCCCAGCCAGGAAAATTGCGGCCTGTTCCATTTTTGCAAGTCTAATTTAATTTTTTGAATGAGCGGTGGGAAATTTAATTTGTATAGCAGGGGCAGTGAGGATGGAATATGGACACCTAGGTAATGTATGGCTTGAGGAGTCCATTTGAAGGTATAATTTTGGCATAGCAGGAGATACTGCTGCTGGGGTATACCAATTTTCATGGCTTGACATTTATCGGCATTAATTTTGAAATTTGACAGGTGAGTAAATTTTTTAAATTCTTTTAGTAGGTTTGGGAGGGATATATGTGGTGTGGTGAGAAAAAATAAAAGATCATCGGCATAGGCCGCCACCTTGTGCTCGGATTGTGCTGGAGTAAGCCCCTTTATATCTGGATTTTTTCGGATCATGCACAAAAAGGGTTCGAGGGTGAGGGCGAAAATTAGTGGTGACAGGGGGCAGCCCTGGCGGGTGCCATTAGTAATTCCGAAGGGGTCAGAGGCAACACCATTCGCTCGCACCTTTGCCGTGGACTGTGAGTATAGGGATAGGATCCACGTTAACATGTGTGGGCCAAGTCCTAGGTGTTTTAATGTACATTCCATGAAATCCCAGTCAACTCTATCAAAGGCTTTTTCAGCGTCTGTTGATAGGAGAAGGGTCGGAGTGTTGGATCTGGTGGCCCAGTCAATTAGATCTATAGAGCGAATGGTGTTGTCCCGCGCCTCCCTGGCCGGAATAAAGCCAGCCTGATCCGGGTGTATTATGTCGCTGACCAAGGGAGCTAAGCGGTTAGCAATGATCTTGGCAAAGAGTTTTAAATCCGTGTTTAACAGGGAAATGGGGCGATAGTTAGAGCACAAGGTGGCGTCCTTCCCCGATTTTGGAATAACTGTGATATGTGCTGAGAGCATGTCGCGAGGGAGCTGGGTTGGGGCTGGGTCTGTTGAGATAAGGGAATTAAGGGCTTTAAGTAGGTGTGGGCAAATAATATCACTGAAAGTTTTATAGTACTCCAAGGGGAGTCCATCCGGGCCCGGGGCCCTGCCTGTCTGCGACTCCTTCAAGGCCTGCCTGAGTTCCATTTCTGTTATTGGAACTTCTAAGTCCTCAATGACTGTTTCTGCAAGAGGAGCAAGACCCGAGTCCCTTAGGTAGTCAGTTATTAAGGCGATCTTGGAGGGTTTCATGCCTCCTTTATCTTTAGGATCTAAATTGTATAGAGTAGAATAGTACTCCCGGAAGACACGTGTTATAGATTCTGCCCTGAGTCTCATTTTACCTCTTTTGTCCTGTATCTTAGGTATGTGTGTGGAGGCATATTGTTCTTTCAGAGATTTAGCCAACATCCTGCTGCATTTATTGCTATACTCGTAAAAATTTCGTTTGCATTTTAATGCTATATGCTTTTCTCTTTGGAACAATAACAACCTCAATTTTTCTCTAGTGCTTATAAGTGTAGCCAAGTTCTCCTGTGAGAGAGAGGATTTATGTTTGGCTTCTAGTTGGCGAATTGTTAATAAGCATTCATCCAAAGCTTCGTTCCTTTGTTTGTTAAGGATACTGGAGACCTGTATAATCCTTCCCCTGATCACACATTTGTGCGCTTCCCATAGAGAAAACGGGTTGATATCTCCAATATCGTTTAGTTCAAAATAATCAGAGAGTGCTGCTTGAATGGTATGCTTATGTTCAGGGGATTGTAAGAGAGAGACGTTAAGTCTCCATTGCCTCGGAATATGGTGTTTTGGCCTCATGCCAATCTCAAGAGTGATAGGGGAATGGTCAGAGAGAACCATTGGGTCAATATCTGTTTTTATGGATTCGGATAATAGGTTTTGGGAGATAAAAAGGTAATCAATGCGTGTATAGTTACCATGCAAATTTGAAAAATAGGTGTAGTCTCTGGAAGAAGGATTCTGAAGTCTCCATATATCCAACAACTGTCTAGAAGCTAGAGAGGCTCTGGTAGTCTTAATAGCTTTACTGGAGAGGGAGCTCCTGCCCAGGGAGTTATCCAGTGAGGGGTCCAGCACCATGTTCAAGTCACCGCCTAGGATGACGCTACCTTCGGCGAAACCATCTAGAGCTTCAAGGGCCCTCTCCAGGAAAGCGGGTTGCCCACCATTGGGGGCATAAAATGTACCCAATGTGAGTTTGCGAGATTGATATTCGCCTTTTATAAAAAGGAAACGGCCAGTTGAGTCCTTACACTCCTGCAGGAGATTAAGTTGGATCTGTTTAGAGAGAAGGATTGCTACACCTTTGGATTTAGATTCAGCGGAGCAGCTGAAGAAAGCCAGGTTAAAGTGGTTATCTGTAAGTTTTGGGATATTGTCTGCTCGAAAGTGTGTCTCCTGCAAGAATGCAATATGGACTTTTTGCTTATATAATTCACGTAGGAGGGCTCTGCGCTTCTCAGGGGTGTTGAGCCCCCTGATGTTCAGGGATTGAATTCTAAGGAACACGGAGGTAAGAGACCAGCGTATAATCGTGTCGCGAGGGGGTGGCCAAGCATAGTGAGGGGTAGGGATAGAAAAGTGAGAGTATCAGAGTAATAAGGAAAAGGACAGTATAGTTAAAAGAGGAGTAAGGTCGAGGTTGTTCCCTCGGCCAGGTTGCATATATAATTAGGCAAATGTTAAACAGTATGGATATTGAAGTTTTTCCATTAGCCACAAGGGCCAACATGGGTGGGTAACAGAGTAGCATGGTACCCGTGACGGAGCCCCCGAGCATTGTGCGGATAGGGGAGGTCATACATAACAAAGAACGATATCTATTTGTGGGCGGATAATCTCCTGATGGAGACCGCAAACCCTCACAATGCACCAGGCCTCAGTGTCACAGATATCAGCCCAAGCAGAATAAACGACATTGTATGATTTAACTCAGTCTAAAATCCAAAGATCTATTAGTGTGAATAACAGATGTTATAAAACTCTATGCTTCATAAATCTAGTTCAGTATATAAGAATCACATATAGCTTTTACATATAAATAATATGAGAACGTTCATGGCTATGTGAGACCAAGAAAAAACAGGTTAGGTAGGTCTCTTGTCTGACCAGCGCCAAACAAAAAACTTTTGTAGGGTGCAACCAGGGTCCTACGCAAAGAGGAGCCGTATAGAGGCCATAGTTCCAATGCCAGAAAGGCGAGGGAGACAAAAAACAAAAAGGGAAAAAAAATAGTGCTTCAGAGCATAGAGTTCTTGTGTTGGGTGTATGAGTGCAAAAATATACTCACAAGGCCTCCTAGTTCTCTTGAGAGTCGCGCCGGGGGCGCTGGGGTCCCCTAAGGAAGATCAGATCCGGGTCCCACTCTGGTAAGGCGACTGTGTTAACGCCTA
This sequence comes from Hyperolius riggenbachi, assembly GCF_040937935.1. Classification (NCBI taxonomy): domain Eukaryota; kingdom Metazoa; phylum Chordata; class Amphibia; order Anura; family Hyperoliidae; genus Hyperolius; species Hyperolius riggenbachi. The sequence goes on along the minus strand of NC_090646.1, from coordinate 518,152,816 downwards.
AGGCTGTGCAAAACTCGGCGAGATCGGTTGGTGAGCGTAGGATTGCCGACTTTGAACCCATCTTTGCATGTAAGTGGAAGGGGAACCCCCAGTGGTAGATGGCGCCTGCTTCGTGGAGTACCTGTAGCAGTGGCTTTAGGGCTCTGCGTTGTGCGAGAGTAGTTGGTGCTAGGTCCTGGAATAAAGTGACAGAGGCTCCATCAAAGTCTATTGAGCCGCTCCTTCTTGCCGCCATCATAATGGCCTCCTTGATGTCAAAGTGGTGCACTCGGCAGATTACATCCCGCGGCGGAGCGTTGTTTTTCGGAAGTGCCCGCAGCGCTCTGTGCACTCTATCCAGCCGTATCGGAGGCGAAGGTGCATGGCCGAGAATCTTTTCGAAGATGGCTCTGACTGTATCTGCCAGGTCCTCTGCTCGCGTAGCTTCCGGTAGGCCGCGAAGCCTAATGTTATTGCGCCTGTTGCGATTCTGTTGGTCTTCTAATTGTACTCTAAGCATGGTGGAGAGTGAAGTTTGCTTGGCAGAGGATTCTTTTAGGAGATTCAACTCCTGCTGGAGTTTTTCAATGTCTGTCTCGACATGCGTCACGCGGCCGGATAGGCCTATTATATCTTCCCGGAGCGCTGATATCTCAGTGCGCGTTGTTGAGAGGATAAGGTCTGTCTGTTGGGTTATATCCCTTCTCGTAGGTAAGTCTTTAAGAAAGGCCCATATATCCTCGAGATTTTTACTCACGCTGTCTTGGGAAGAGACTTTGTCGGAGGCTCCCGGCTGGGATGCCTGATCCGCCATCTTGTCTGCTTGCCTCGTGACCGGGCCAGTGAAGAACTTCGTGACGGATGGTGTGTTAGAAGCTGAGGTTTGGTTAGCTTTGGTCACCCTCCTTGGTGCCTTTGGGTTAGCGGTCTCCGTGGAGTTTTTTGGGCTGTTTTGCTTCTGCATAACCTCCTGTTTTGTATGCTTCGCTCGGAGCTCAGAAAGGCTGCGTCTTCACGGAACCATGGCAAGCTCCGCCCCCCGCAATGGTAGCTTTCAAAGTAGATAGTGTATGTAAGGGCTAGCAGAAGTACCGCCGCCGCGGTAAGCAACATGTTGGCGGTCTCTGCATCTCAGCCGGCGGTTTCCACCGCACAGTCATTTCCCAGCACAGCGCCTGTGTCGCAGGGCAGCAGGGACAACCCAGCCGGCAGCCTTTAACACACATTCACATTCTGACATTGTGCATAGACTCTCTGACACACAGAGGATGAGGGTCACGCGCGTGCGCGCGCAAGGCGACAGGACCTTTATGCAAGTAGAAGGGCAGTCAGCTGACCAGCCGGTCAGCTGACTCCAGCCACCCTTCTGATTGGTTGAGTGAATGGGTGGAGCTAAGGAGTGCTCCAAGTATATATAGACCCTGCCTGTCAGTTGATCCTTGCCTGCTGTTGCGAATGCTATATATGTTAGCTCTCAGATCTGAGTCAGATCCCACAGTGTGCTAGAACCAGCAGGAGCTGGGGATCCACACTTAGTCAGATTCCTTGATAGCTTAAAGTACTATTTGAACTGTATTATTTGTTATGACCTCTTGCTAGCCTGACTACTCTCCTGTCTTCTGATTCTGTGCCGTTGCCTATCTGATCTAGTTGCCGAACTCTGCCTGTGACACTACTCTGATCTTGCCTCTTGCTACTGTACTGCCTCTGTCCGTGTGTTACCGAATCTGCTTGTCTGACTACTCTACCCTCAGCACTGGGTCTAGCCCAGGCTGAGGGGTTCTTGTTATTCCCGCTCCTTGGGAATATACTCCTGCAGTAAGGTCTGAATCACTACAGCCACTGTGTTCAGCCTTCCCTTACTGCTGCAATAGCACCTCAGTCACGTCTGGCTTGGAGTGGCTATTGTTCAGTCGAGATTGTATCCTGTAGCAATCTTCGGCTGCAGTAGTATCTGAATCATTACTTGTGACTTACATTGATGCAGTCAGAGTCTCCTGCTCCTCAGGAGATCCTGATCTTGTGCCTGTGCTCTTTGTATTATTGTTGCACCAAACACCCTACACGTATCAAGTAACTTGGTGGCGCTATATCAGCATTATTGGTGATTCTGCAGATCACCATATAATCATATATAGCATCTATGTTAGTGGTGATACTGCAGATCACCAGTAATCAGAAAAGCTGTTGCTGACACCAATCGTTACAGAACAGCAGACCAAACATAATGGATTTACTGCACAGCCAGATGGAAGTCCTGACCACCGCTGTAAACACTCTTACCAGGGTGGTCAATACTCAACAGACACAAATTACCCAAACATCTGAGTCTGTTCAGGTACTTCAAAATGCTGTAAAGGCAGTACAATCCCCTTCTGTCTCAGATCTCAAGATGGATATACCTGTAAAGTTTTCAGGGCATACATCCGATTTTCAGAATTTTAAGAACCATATTCTTTCTTATTTTGAAATGAGGCCTAACTTGTCAGGATCTGAACACCAGAGGGTTACGTTGATTAAGACCCTACTGTCTGGTGATTCACAGACCTGGGCATATGGCTTGCCTCCAGAGCATGAGTCCCTGACCTCAGTTCAGGAATTTTTTAAAGCTATGGCCGTGTTATATGACGACCCGGATAGGGCTAGTACTGCTGAGAGGAAGATTAAAAATCTCAGTCAGGGACGTAACACGGTTGAAGCGTACGCCGCTGAATTCAGGAAGTGGGCGGGTTCCACTAGATGGGGAACATTCGCATTACTAGACCGTTTTCTGACAGGACTTTCTGACCCAGTTTCTGATTTACTCTTAGGGCACCCTGATCCAAAGACTCTAGACGAAGCAATTTCCTTGGCAGTTAGAGTGGATCGACGCCTACGTTATCAGAAACAGACTAGTAGGAGTAGGCAGAGGCGGGACAAGGTCCTCCAGCACCCAAGGCTGAGACACCAAGGTGCGCCCCTCCATCCCTGCCACCCCAGCCATCACACACTGATTGCTATTAGACTAAGAGGTGCCACAGGGCCCACAACCTCCCCAACACCTTAATATCTAGTTATCTGGCTTGCAGTCACTGCTATGTATCCCCTTTTCTTATTTCTTTCTGCTTCAAACACAATTAGGAATGACAGCTGAATGAATTGTGCGCCCCCTCCTACACTGCACCCTGAGGCTGGAGCCTCTCCAGCCTATGCCTCGGCCCGGCCCTGGGAGTAGGGAGGAGAAATTTGTCTCGTATGCTTCCTCTCCATCTGAGTCTCCTCCGGACGAACCAATGCAGGTTGGTCGTTCTAGATTGACGCAGATTGAGAAAATGCGCAGGAGATCCGAGGGTTTATGTTTTTACTGTGCTGAGTTGGGTCATGTAGTGCAGAATTGTCCAAAGAAGTCGGGAAAACGCTGCCGCCTAGGTGTAGTCAGAGGTAGTGCCCTGGGTGAGCCACTTTTACATCTAAATAAGAATCGAGTAAATCTTCCATGTTCCATTACCTGGGAGGGTCAGGTGTTCACTACTGATGCATTCATGGACTCTGGCTCTGAAGCCAATTTCATTGATTACGATTTGGTAATAAAATTGGGAATTCCTATGCTTCCCTTGAACCGACAGTTCATGGTTACTGCCATAGATGACTCCCCGCTGCAATCTAAACACCCTCTTTCACAAACCCCACCTCTAGTGTGTACCATAGGGGTTTTACATAAGGAGAAGTTACAGTTTTTTGTGTTACAGATGGCAACCTCCACCATCATCCTGGGGATGCCTTGGTTGCAACAACATTCCCCTCAAATCGACTGGTCCTCGGGCCAATTACTGAGTTGGTCAGAGCATTGTTGTACTCATTGTTTGGAGAAAGTTGCACTCCGGGCTACCAAGGTTCAAGTCAAGGGTGTGCCAGGAGCAAACCTTCTCGCCAGGCTCCGGTGGGTATCCTACAACCCTTGCCAATGCCAAGTGAACCATGGACCTATCTGTCCATGGATTTTGTCGGCGAGCTCCCCAGGTCTGAAGGTATGTCTGTCATATGGGTGGTCGTAGACAGGTTCTGCAAAATGGCTCATTTTGTTCCTCTTAAAGAATTTCATTCAGCTCAAGAGTTGGCAGATCTCTTTGTACAACACATCTTCCGGGTTACATGGAATCCCGGATGATGTGGTTTCTGATAGAGGAGTCCAGTTTGTGTCAAAGTTTAGGAGGGCTTTTTGCCATAGTTTGGGTATGAACTTGTCCTTTTCGTCTGGGTATCACCCACAGACCAACGGGCAGACCGAAACGGTTAATCAGACACTGGAACAATTCCTCAGATGTTATGTGGCAGATGCGCAAACAGAATGGGTTAAGTTTTTGCCCTTTGCAGAATTTGCGCACAACAATCTGAAAAGCTCTTTAACGGGGTTGTCCCCTTTTCAGGTTGTATCAGGAAGGTCTCCTAAATTTTCCCCATTGCCGGTGTGTTCCTCTCCCTTCCCAGCCCTGGAAGATTGGCAGAATGCTTTAAAGGAGCTTTGGGGACAGGTGAAGAAAAGTTTAGGAGCAGCCTTTCAAAATCAGAAGAAACAGGCCGACAAAAGACGGTCTGTTGAGTGGCACTTTGCCCCAGGAGACATGGTATGGGTGTCTACCAGACATTTGGCACTCAGACAACCATCCACCAAGTTGGGTCCCAGGTTCATAGGGCCTTATCCGGTGGCCAAAAAGATCAATGATGTCTCTTATGTGATCGATCTCCCAGCCAGCGTGAGAAGTGGGAGATCATTCCACGTCTCTTTATTGAAGCCAGCAGTGTATGTGGATTCCCCTCCCCCCCCCCCCCCCCCAGTGGTAGAGGAGGGCCAGACAGAGTATGAGGTTGAAAAAATTTTGGATTCTCGTCGGGTACAGAATTCTGTGCAGTATCTGGTCCACTGGAAGGTGTATGGTGTGGCTCTTGGGTACCAGAGGATCGCATGCATGCTGAGAAATTGAGGAAGAGGTTTCATCAGTTACATCCTGAGAAACCTTGTAGGAAGTGTCCGGAGTCCACTCCTCAAGGGGGGGGGCACTGTAAGGGCTAGCAGAAGTACCGCCGCCACGGTAAGCAACATGGCGGCGGTCTCTGCATCTCAGCCGGCGGTTTCCACCGCACAGTCATTTCCCAGCACAGCGCCTGTGTCGCAGGGCAGCAGGTACAACCCAGCTGGCAGCCTTTAACACACATTCACATTCTGACATTGTGCATAGACTCTCTGACACACAGAGGATGAGGCGCGCGCGCGCGCGCGCAAGGCGACAGGACCTTTATGCACGTAGAAGGGCAGTCAGCTGACCAGCCGGTCAGCTGACTCCAGCCACCCTTCTGATTGGTTGAGTAAATGGGTGGAGCTAAGGAGTGCTCCAAGTATATATAGACCCTGCCTGTCAGTTGATCCTTGTCTGCTGTTGCGAATGCTATATATGTTAGCTCTCAGATCTGAGTCAGATCCCACAGTGTGCTAGAACCAGCAGGAGCTGGGGATCCACACTTAGTCAGATTCCTTGATAGCTTAAAGTACTATTTGAACTGTATTATTTGTTATGACCTCTTGCTAGCCTGACTACTCTCCTGTCTTCTGATTCTGTGCCGTTGCCTATCTGATCTAGTTGCCGAACTCTGCCTGTGACACTACTCTGATCTTGCCTCTTGCTACTGTACTGCCTCTGTCCGTGTGTTACCGAATCTGCTTGTCTGACTACTCTACCCTCAGCACTGGGTCTAGCCCAGGCTGAGGGGTTCTTGTTATTCCTGCTCCTTGGGAATATACTCCTGCAGTAAGGTCTGAATCACTACAGCCACTGTGTTCAGCCTTCCCTTACTGCTGCAATAGCACCTCAGTCACGTCTGGCTTGGAGTTATTGTTCAGTCGAGATTGTATCCTGTAGCAATCTTCGGCTGCAGTAGTATCTGAATCATTACTTGTGACTTACATTGATGCAGTCAGAGTCTCCTGCTCCTCAGGAGATCCTGATCTTGTGCCTGTGCTCTTTGTATTACTGTTGCACCAAACACCCTACACGTATCAAGTACCTTGGTGGTGCTATATCAGCATTATTGGCGATTCTGCAGATCACCATATAATCAGATATAGCATCTGTATTAGTGGTGATACTGCAGATCACCAGTAATTAGAAAAGCTGTTGCTGACACCAATCGTTACAGTGTACTTTGGGAATTTGCAAAATGCATGCCGCACATTTGTGATTCATATACAGACAATATTTGTGCACAAAAGCAAAGAGTAAAAAACGTTTTTCTTTTAACTTATGTCAGAGTTATATCCCAGTTTAAGGTTTAAAATTAGGGATTTAATTAACGCTGTTCTCCTATTTAGCCCCTAGGAATCAATTTTTTCATCATAGGTCAACAGAACTGATGATGGTAAGCTAGGAAAACGCCCATATGGGCTGTTGACTGACCACTTCTTTTGAGCTGCATGTAGTGAGGCTGCTGTGGTTAGGGTCATGTAGCACCAATAGGAAAGATAAAGCTACATCTGATGCAAGACAGGAAGCAGCGAGTTTCCTTCTCTGGCTTGCAACCAGATCGTTCAGCAGCTTTCCAGAGCCAAGTGAGAGTTACAGACTTTCAGACAGCTGGTTTCATGTATTTATTTCAGCTAAAAGTAACCTCTCTAACAAAAGAGCATGTGACGCAGAAAACACACCAAACAAAAACTGCCATAATTCATGGCAAGCTGCTAATAAAAGGGCGGAGAACAAGTAAGAACAGCAGCGAGTCTCTCTTGAGCAGTAACCATACTTTTTCTCAAGCTTCCCAGTTGTAAGCTACAGAGCTAGATTATATTCATGCATAATGACTTTTTCACTTTTGGTTCAATATGGGCTTGACAAATTGAGGTTTCATTTTTTTAACACAGTCTGACAACAATGACCTAGCAGCTCATGTGAATGAGCCCTTCGGGCTGGCTCACACTCAGATCGTGAAAATCACAATTTTGCATTATGAATTTTTGGTGATTACGTTTTGTAATTCTCGTTTGGAGCAATGAGAATTGCATCGCAATTGCGGGATACATTGTTACAGCGCTTTGCTGATCACTAGAGGTCTGGAAAGTGCTGAAACGCTCCCCAGTGTGAACTGTCCCTTAAAGGACAACTGTAGTGAGAAGTCTATGGAGGCTGCCATATTTCTTTCTTTTTAAACAATACCAGTTACCTGGCAACCCTGCTGAAGTGTATGCAGAAGTGCCTAAATCACACACCAGAAACACCTGATCTTCATATGCTTGTTCAGGGTGTATGGCTAAAAATATTAAATGCAAAGGGTAAGCAGGACAGGCAGGCAACTGGTTTTGCTTAAAGTGAACCAGAGACGAAGCACCCTAATGTATTTCACCATATACAGGTAGTCCTCGGTTAACGAACGAGATAGGGACTGTCGGTTCATTTTTAACCTGACTCCGTCCTTAAGTTGGGACAGCCACCTTCACCCCTATTCTATAAGCAGAGTAGGTGCAGCGGAAGGCAGATAGGGGACATCGCACCTGTGTTCACGGTGGTAGAAGGTCCCAGCATGCTGCACGGAAGCTGCGCGGGTCCGTCCTCCCTCTTCTTTCACTGTCCCCACGGCGGCTTCACATGCATCGCATATTGACGCATCAGGATGCACCACCAATAGGGGGCTTTTCCTGATTGCGTCATTATGCGACGCATGTGAAGCCGCCAGGAGACAGTGAATGAAAAGAGAGGACGCGCCGTGCAGCACGCTGGGACCTTTTACCACCGTGGAACAGGTGAGATGTCCCCTATCTGCATTCCGATGCACCTACTCTGCTTTAAAAACGGCAGCAGAAGAGGTAGTCCCCGGTTGCGTGATGTCATCGCGGCGGGTTGGCGGCCGTTCGTATCGGCAGGTCGTTCGTAAGTCGGGCGTTTGTCAACTGGGGACTACCTGTATATCAGTGGGAACATTACAGAAAACACCTACCCTGCTTTCTGTTTCATCCTACACTGCTCAGCCTGCTTATTATCAGCCCTGATAAAATCCCTGACTGAGCATTCAGTCTGGCTTTGCTCAGGAATCATTATAGCTAAATCTGTCTTCTCTGATGTTTTTTCAAGCCCAAGCCTGCCCCCTTCTGGCTCTGCTATAATGACTCGGCTATAATGATTCCTGAGCAAAGCCAGACTGATTGCTCAGTTGGGGATTTTATCAGGGCTGATAACTGGCAGGCTGAGCGGTGAAGGATGAAGCAGAAAGCAGAGTAGGTGTTTTCTGTAATGTTCCCACTGATATACAGTATATGGTGAAATACATGAGGGGGCTTAGTTTCTGGTTCACAAATATGGCAACCTCCATATCCCTCTTGCTTCAGTTGTGCGTATGAGAGGAATCGGCGCGGGAGACTTGGGCGCAGGATACAGTCGGTATGGCTGATCCTGCTCCTGCACAAGTTCCCATCCACGTTAAATACTATTCCGCCTCCAGGCCACCATGGATGGTGGGGAATGAAATAGTTTGGCTTCCAGCAATTGCTGGAGGCCGAATTATAGTGTTATATAAGTACCTTCAGCTCTGTCTTCTGACGGCGCTGAAGTTACTCACTGCTGCGCCCAAGTCTCCTGCGGTGGGATGAAAGTGTTCATTCAGTTGTCCCTTAATCAGCATGTCCTTTCTATCAGCTGAGCTTATGAGCTATGAAACTTGGTTATTGTAATCGTAGGCTGGGTGCACACTTTTCTGTGTGGAAAACCAGGAGTAAATAAAGTTTACAGTGGCTTGCAAAAGTATTCGGCCCCCTTGAAGTTTTCCACTTTTTGTCATGTTACTGCCACAAACATGAATCAATTTTATTGGAATTCCATGTGAAAGACCAATACAAAGTGGTGTACACGTGAGAAGTGGAACGAAAATCCTACATGATTCCAAACATTTTTTTACAAATAACTGCAAAGTGGGGTGTGCGTAATTATTTGGCCCCCTGAGTCAATACTTTGTAGAACCACCTTTTGCTGCAATTACAGCTGCCAGTCTTTTAGGGTATGTCTCAACCAGCTTTGCACATCTAGAGACTGAAATCCTTGCCCATTCTTCTTTGCAAAACAGCTCCAGCTCAGTCCGACTCCTCAGTTTAGGATTCCACCGACTCCAACTCCTCTAATTTGCATATTACAATTTTGTTGATTAACAGTATGTAACGTGAAATTCGTCTCTTAACTGCCAACGCTTAGGAATTTTACAAGACAACTGAAGTGAGAAGGATATGTAGACTACTATATTTATTCCCTTTAGGCTAAAGCTAGTCCTTGGTAAGAGTACTTGTAAAAGGTAAAGACCGGAACAAATAACATCTATCAGGCCCTAGGCAATGTAACTGTGGGTACATGTGAGAATGATGGGCAGGTACTCTGCAGGGGAATGAGCAGATTCTTCCTCTATTACACATTCTTCATGCACAATCTGAACAAGGTTTATGGGTGATAGGCAACACCTCTGTGTTCAATGTGCACAACATTCTCAGTGGATTCCCTGCAGCTCTGTGGGGAGAGCATATTTAGAGTATAGTACTACTGTGTAACAAAGTAAACCTGAGACAGATGAAATTAAAGTTTTATACATGCCTGGGGCTTCCTCCAGCCCCCTTCAGGCTAATCAGTCCCTCGCTGTCCTCCTCCACCACCTGGATCTTCTGCTAGGAGTCCAGGTACTTGAGCTAGTCTGGTGTAGTGCGCATGCACACACTCCACCACCGGGAGCATACTACACCTGCGCAGCACTATTGTGCAGGTGCAGAACGCTCCTGGCTGTGGAAGCGGCACGTAGCCAGACTGCTCTGACTGGCTGAATTACCTGGACTCATAGCAGAAGATCCAGGTGGCGGAGGAGGACAGCAAAGGACCGAATGGCCTGAAGGGGGCTGGAGGAAGCCCCAGGTATGTATAAAGCTTTTCTTTTAATTCGCCTCAGGTACCCTTTAATTCATAGTCACCAAACCAAATTTTAACAAAAATTTGATTGACCATCTGTATTAGTGACACGGCTACACATTAGACTTTATACTTACAGCATAGATGTTATTTCGTATATATAAGAGATTCCTGTGTACACATGTATACAGTCACAATCAGATGTGTATATCTGACTTTAAAAATATGGGGACTGCTTTATTGAAGCAGCACAAGTAACTCATTTTGATTGGTTTATTTCATTTTTGTGGACTGAACACAGCTATTACTGTATATATACACATTATTTTTAATGACTATTATCTGAGAAATAAAACATTTTATCATATTTTCTATTTTATTACAGTTACAAATTCATTAGGAGTCGGAGTCGGTGAATTTTTTTCCGACTCCGACTCCAGAAACCCAAAATTGCTCCGACTCTGACTCGACGATTCCACAGCCCTGGATCTTGCCACAGATTCTCGATTGGATTTAGATCTGGACTTTAACTGGGCCATTCTAACACATGGATATTTTTTGTTTTAAACCCTTCCATTGTTGCCCTGGCTTTATGTTTAGGGTCGTTGTCCTGCTGGAAGGTGATCCTCCACCTCAGTCTCAAGTCTTTTGCAGTCTCCAAGAGGTTTTCTTCCAAGATTGCCCTGTATTTGGCTTCATCCATCTTCCCATCAACTCTGACCAGCTTCCCTGTCCCTGCTGAAGAGAAGCACCCCCAGAGCATGATGCTGCCACCACCATATTTGACAGTGGGGACGGCGTGTTCTGAGTGATGTGCAGTGTCAGTTTTTCGCCACACATAGCTTTTTACATTTTGACCAAAAAGTTCGATTTTGGTCTCATCTGACCAGAGCACCTTCTTCCACATGTTTGCTGTGTCCCCCACATGGCTTGTGGCAAACTGCAAACGGGACTTCTTATGCTTTTCTATTCGCAATGGCTTTCTTCTTGCCACTCTTCCATAAAGGCTAACTTTGTGCAGTGCACGACTAATAGTTGTCCTATGGACAGATTCCCCCACCTGAGCTGTAGATATCTGCAGCTCGTCCAGAGTCACCATGGGCCTCTTGACTGCATTTCTGATCAGCACTCTCCTTGTTCGGCCTGTGAGTTTAGGTGGACGGCCTTGTCTTGGTAGGTTTACAGTTGTGCCATACTCCTTCCATTTCTGAATGATCGCTTGAACAGTGCTCCGTGGGATGTTCAAGGCTTTGGAAATCTTTTTGTAGCCTAATGCTGGGGATACATGAGTCGACCGGGCGGCTCGATTAGCTGCCGGATCGACCCCAGCCGCGTCCCCGCTCGTCAGCGGATCAATTACCGCTCGCCCCCGCCGGCACTTCCTTATCAGCGCTCAATTCCCTGCCATTGACCACAGGCGGGAATCGAGCGGACGGGGGTCCAGCGGCATGATCGGGCCAGCTGAATATAATCAGCTGGTCGAATCAGCTGTTCGATACACGGTACAGAAACGTACCGTGTATCCCCAGCATAAGCCTGCTTTAAATTTCTCAATAAATTTACCCCTGACCTGTCTGTCTTTGGACTTCATGGTGTTGTTGCTCCCAATATTCTCTTACATAACCTCTGTGGCTGTCACAGAGCAGCTGTATTTGTACTGACATTAGATGACACACAGGTGCACTCTATTTAGTCATTAGCACTCATCAGGCAATGTCTATGGGCAACTGATTGCACTCAGACCAAAGGGGGCTGAATAATTACGCACACCCCACTTTGCAGTTTTTGATTTTAAAAAAATATTTGGAATCATGTATGATTTTCGTTCCACTTCTCACGTGTACACCACTTTATGTCTTTCACATGGAATTCTAATAAAATTGATTCAGGTTTGTGGCAGTAATGTGACAAAATGTGGAAAATTTCAAGGGGGCAGAATACTTTTGCAAGCCACTGTATTATACTTACTGGGTGTCCTGATGTTTGGCTTCTACCCGTAGCCCAGCCCCCTAACAGAAGAGGTCACATAGGTGCCAGACATTGGGACACCTGGTGAGTATTAAAAAAAAACAACAAAAAAAAACATCCCCAAAACAATCCACTTTTGAAAAGCGATACAAAACTACTTTGCAGCCAATTGTCAACAATCCAAAAAATCTCTAGTGGGTTCTAGCCTTAACATAGGGTCTATATAAATGTATAGATATACAATTTTCCTGAACCATTATAATACCACACAGAAAATAAAAATACATCCCCAGCACAATGTTACTATTATATTTACAAAGTAGCTATATAGCATTTATTTTTCCATGGCACAAAGTAGCTTGTAATACATTGAACAATTAATGTCAATGTTCCTCTGCAGGGCTATCTAATGTCCTCTACCACAGTCTATAAATTTTTTTTTTTGGGGGGGGGGGGGGGGGGAAGCTTCCTACTTTGCCAACAGTACGTACTCACAATCTCCTCTAGTGATCCAAATAAGTAAATACATCTGATTACTAGTTTTGGTTTGTCCAGGAAGGAAAAGTGCAGGTGTCTATCAGAATTGGGAACTGCTGATCAATTAAACAGCGTTATTATTATGCATTTATAGTTGACCTCTTTCACAGCACTTTACAGAGTCCATAGTCATGCCACCAGCTGTTCCTCAGAGGACAGCTCAAAATCTAAATCTAAAGCTCCATCTACACCATGCCATATTGCAGCGATCCGGCGGCTCGATTAGCTGCCGGATCGCCTCTTCCGCGTGCTCGCCGCGTCCCCGCTCGCCGCGCGTGCGCTGCATTCGATTCCCCGCTCGTGCCCGCTCGTCCCTGCCGGCGCCGCTTATCTCCCGCACGATTCCCTGCCATTGTCCCCTCGCGGGGAGCGAGCAGGGAATCGGCGGTGCGGAGATCCGTCCTGTCGGATCTTATCGCTCGATTGATAAGGAGCATCGCGGCCGCATCTACTCGTGTAGATGCGGCTTAAAGCTGTGTATGTATGGTACCTGTTCTTCCTTCGGACTGACACATTTACATTTCTATTTGAATTGAAATTTGCATGTAGACTGAAAATTTTGTTCATAACTTAGTTCCACAGCAGGAAACCATACAGATCATAGCAGACTATCAAATAAGAATTTGTATACTCAGCAAAATATCTTTTATTTTTAATGTAGAGTTGGTCCAAAAATCATTTAACTCCGACTCCTCAATTTATGAAACCACCGACTGACTCCAGGTACTCAAAATTGCTCTGACTCCTCGACTCCGTCGCCTCAGTCCAATACTTACCAGGGTTGTGGAGTTGGTACAAAAATCATCAGACTGACTCCTGAGTTTATTGAAACCGCGACTGTGACTTCAGGTACCCAGAATTACTCCAACTCTACAGCCCTGATCTATACATACTGTCAATTTAAAGGCAACTGGATTGCAAAGCAAATGCAAAACCCCAACTTTTTGCATTTTTGGGGGGATAGCAGATGCCTTTTCCATAGTAACACATCTGCTCCAGACAAGAATTGGACCCCAAAAAAAGAGTTGGAGACAAAACTGCTCATTCAGAGCATAGCAGACTTTTCAGTGTTCACTCCCATTTTGTCACCAACTCGATGTGACCCGAGCCTGAAGTTCCCAGTGGAGCGGTATAATGGCCGCTTTGTAATACAGCTTACCGCATTGCAATGCACCACATGCAGTATTCACAGTGCAGCAGGTGCTTTGCAGCTGCAGTATGAGAATGTACTACATGCAGTGCGTTACTACTAAACACGCATTTAAGCAGTAAGGGTGAAGCATACTTTTCATTGACTGTATGCTTCCTGTACCCATTGCACGGCACGGAGAAGGTGCGACCGCGCTGTCCCGATCCTTTGTATTGCGTTCCTGCTGTCACAGGGATTGTAAGGTCCACTGTGAATGCGGCTGAAAAGCATAAAGGACAACTGTAGCGAGAGGGATATGGAGGCTGCCATATTTAATTACTTTCTTAAGTAATACCAGTTTCCTGGCTATGTTACTGATCCTCTGCCTCTAATACTTTTAGCCATAGACCCTGAACAAGTATGCAGCAGGTCAGGTGTTTCCGACATTATTGTCATATCAGACAAGATTAGCTGCATGCTGGTTTCTGGTGGTATTCAGATACTAGTAAAGCCAAATAGAGCAGCAGGACTGCCAGTCACCTGGCATGGTTTAAAACAAAATAAATATGGTAGCCTCCATATACTTCTCCCTTCAGTGCACACTTGATGGAGTGTAGACCATCTGACAGTGAAAGAGTCAGACAGCCAAAGCAGGATGTTTTGCAAGCAGGCAGCTAGAACATGGAAGACTGGAAGGCTCAAAGGATTTATGCACGTTCTGGGTGGAGTGCAAACCACCAGACCGTGGTAGCAAAAAATGCCAAATTCAAGAGACAGCCAGACCAGTACTCAGTGAGAACAGTCAGGCAGAGCATAGGAAGACATCACTATCGCCAACCAGTTCCTTTGGGTCACAACAGTTTTCAGATGGTTGTTTTACAGCTATGCTTTGAGCATTAAATTGTGCTTCACGTCTGATGCAATGATTTGTACAGCTCATTCATGGATGTATAATTTAAGTAAACATACTCATAACATTCCACACAATTTCGTTTGGCAGAACCGTTGGGCTTCTTTCTTTCACATTTTCAGCAAATACCGCAGGATTAAACGAAGCAGTGGAATTATTCCTGTGGCTTCTCTCAGCAACCAGAGAGTGGCATTGCAGTTTGCTTGTCTACAGTTTGACAGGTGGGACAATGTTTTTTGTCAGCTGCTGGGGTGAACATGAGACTGAGCACCTGCTGTGGCCTTCTATACAAAAAAAAAAAAAAAAGTCTTTGCTTTGCATTCTCCTCTCAGAGACTCTCCAGCCAATCACAAATACAGAGCTGAATTTGCATTAAAAAGGGGAGAACTGCAGAACATGTACAGTGAAAGCAGCTGGATGTGCCACCACAATAGAAACCTCCTCTATTGCCATGCATGAATTTGTCATTCAGGAATATGAATGCTACTGTGTGCATAGACTTTGTTATAATCAAAATACTCTTATTTAAACAGAGTTTCTTCTTGTTAACATTTATATTTTCTGTTTGGGTAAGTAACAATTCACATTGAGGTTGCATAGTGGTTGAATCAGCATCTCAGGTGGCAAACACCTCTTAAACACTGCTCAGAGGGGCACAATTGTCACTTAAAAGCCTCGTACACACGCTAGATGAAACTCAGCCGAGGCAGCCGATAGCAACCACCTCTGCAGAGAATGTAGTATGTGTACAGCGACCCCCAATGCTCCCTGACGCCTTGGCCTGTGATCAGCCTGGCAGATTGCTTGAACCGAGAGCATTAGTCTCTTCACTTATTCGTTCTGCCAAGTATTGTCACTCCGCGTGCCGAACATTTCATTAGCCTGCAGGCTGCGATGCATCTGTATAGCCTTGGCCCTGTAATGTTGCCAAAGGGATCGGCTCCCAATCCCCACTGGGTAACATTCCTCATATATGTGTATGAATCTTGAGCATTTAAGATGCATATACACCTTTGACTTGTGTCACCCATCAGCCAACTTCCTTGGATGACATCGCTGGGCCGGCCAGTACAGATGCGTGTCAGCTGTGTAGCTGACAATGCATTCTGTGGCAATGCGGGGGGTGGGACAACAGAGTGGCGCATGCGTGACATCATGCAGCGTGAACAATGAAGTTGGCTGGTAGGGTGAATTGATAGTCCAGGGCGGATTGCCATACACAAGCTTGATTATTAGCTGATGTGATTGTTATTGACCTCCATAGCTGACTTTAGTCAAGTGTGTGTACAAGCCTTTAGGTGTTTAAGATACAACTTTAGAGGTTCTTCCTACTCAAACTCAAGGGGCTTGATTCACAAAAGAGTGCTAACTGTTAGCACGGCTGTTTTCGCGTGAATTTTTGCATTGCACGTGCTCAAGAAATTTTCGCGTGAAACGATAACGGTTTTCGCACGAAAACGCCAATTTTTGCGCGAGAATGATATCGATTTTGTGCGAAAATTCACATTTGTGTGCGCAAACCATTATCGTTTCGTGTGGAAATTCACGAATGCGCGCAATGGGAAAATTCACGCGAAACCAGCTATGCTAACAGTTAGCACTCTTTTGTGAATCAAGCCCACGATCTTCAAAGAAACACACACAAATGCTGCTGCCACCATGGGGGTAAGGGGGGGGAAGAAACACAAAGAAAATAGAGTTTCAGACAGGGTTGGCAGTGTTAGGAATAGATTAAGATGATTAGGATTAGGCGATCGGGTTCAGGCCAGGTTACATAGTTGGGTTGAAATAAATATATATATATATATATATATCCATCCCATGAGTTCAGCCAGAAAAAACTTTGTACAACACTAGCCTGCATCCTCACATATCTCAATTGATCCAGAAGAAGGTAAAAATCCCTTACAAGGCTTAGACCAGTTAGCCCTAAAAGGTGTGTGTGTGTGTGTGTGTGTGTGTGTGTGTGTGTGTGTGTGTGTGTGTGTGTGTGTGTGTGTGTGTGTGTGTGTGTGTGTGTGTGTGTGTGTGTGTGTGTGTGTGTGTGTGTGTGGTGTGTGTGGTGTGTGGTGTGTGTGGTGTGTGTGTGTGTGTGGTGTGTGGTGTGTGGGGTGTGTGGTGTGTGGTGTGTGGTGTGTGGTGTGTGTGGTGTGTGGTGTGTGTGGTGTGTGTTTCCTTCCTGACTAGAGATGATAAAATCCCAGGTTAGGTTGAGGTAAGGGGTCAGGAAGGGGTTAACAGTAAGGGAAAAGTTAGAGAGAGTTAGGCTTTAGGGAGGAGAGAATGTCGGGGAAGGTTACAGCTAGGCATTAGGAAGGAAAAGTATTAATACAGATTGGATTAAGTTAGGTGATCAAAAGAAGAATAGAGATGAAACATTAATGAAAAACGTTGTAGTACTATTGGAGAACAATTTCTCCTAATCCAAATAATGCTTGCATGGCCTATGTGTACCCAGTATGAGGAGCTGAACTCCATGTGAGGTGAGCACTGACAAATGAACAATGCAGTGCCACAAAGCATATCACTGCTGATACAAATGTGGTTCCACACAGTTCTATATTCACAATAGAAAAGACACCAAGAAATATAAAATAATTCCCTTATTTATCACAATGTAAATTAAACCCCATGAGCTTAATTCAATACTCTTTTCTTTTAAAGAGAATCTGTACTCTAAAATTCTTACAATAAAAAGCATACCATTCTATTCATTATGTTCTCCTGGACCCCTCTGTGCTGTTTCTGCCACTCCCTGCTGCAATCCTGACTTGTAATTGCCAGTTTTAGGTAGTGTTTACAAACAAAAAACATGGCTGCTAACCAGCATGTGATAGGCTGAGAGAAGCTCAGTCTGTGACTCATACAGAGCCTGGAGGGGGTGTGGAGAGGGTGTGCACAACTTCTATCCTATCGCAGCAAAGCAGCACATTCCTGCCTGAGCCGACAAAGCTGACAAAGTAAAGAAGATTAGATTATATAACAGAGATAATACAGCCACTGTGCAACTAGGAAAGGCTGCAGTAAGACAGACCACATTAGAACAGGTATAGGAACTTATAGGATAGAAGAAATAAGGCTGAAAATGTTGTTACAGAGTCTCTTTTAAGCTTTCTCCTAGGTTACATTTTCACATTTTTCTGTATATTAAATGCATTTTTTCACCTACTTTTTAGTACAGTTTGAATTGCAGTGTTCAAAAAAGTTATTTAAAGCTAGGTACACACCATACAATTTTCTGGTAGATTTACCTGGCAGATCGATTATTTCCAACACATCCAACCTGAATTTTGATCGATTTTTACAATCTTTTCTTAATAGTTTTCCAATCGATTTTTGTTCAATTCTATGAAAATCGATAAAACGATTAAACACGATTTAAAATTCGATCGAAATTCAGATCGGACATGTTGGAAATAATCGCTCTGGCAGGTATTTTTGCTAGAAAAAAAAAAAAAAAATTGTATGGGGTGTACCTAGCATTAAACAGAAGATGAAAAATGATCTCCTAGGAGAAAACGTAATTGGATAAGGGCCATGTCATTGCTACCATAAAGTAGAATAGTCCTAAGTGTTTATGGACTAGAGAATGGACTTTAAGCATAGCAGCCAATACCCCACCCGATTTCAGAACATTTAAGTTAGCCTCCTTGATTCACCCAGACTGGACTAATTTCTTGCCCCACCCTTCTCACACACCCAGTACTGCATCCATCTCCTCAATATGGAATTATGACTAGCATTTATACAACCCGCCTTCAATTAGCTCTACTGCTGATAGGGGCAATGTGTATGTGGCTGGTTCAACCACTGATCACATGTCACTCCACCCCTCATGCACTTCCTTGCACGCTTCTTGATCTGCAAAAACAAAACAAAAAAAAAACCCCTGCTTTTTTTTTTTTTTTTTGCAATCAGTGACTGGTAGAAAAAAAACAAGCAAAAAAAAAAAAAAAAAAAAAAAAAAAACAAGTAGGCCTTAGTTTCCAAAAGATAATAATAATAATAATAATCCGAACATTTATATAGAGCTTTTCTCCTGTCGGACTCAAAGCGCTCAAGAGCTGCAGCCACTGGGACGTGCTCAGGAGGCCACCCTGCAGTGTTAGGGAGTCTTGCCTTGAACTCCTTAATGAATAGGTACTGACCCTATTACATTTGATGTGTATTTATTATTTTATAAACGCAACATCTAATTTATTAAAAGAAAAAAAAAAAAAAAAACACCATAGACAGCTTTGTGACAGTCATATAGATTTGTGTCAAATCAGACAGAGAATCAGTATATCCATCAAACTGAGTTTTATACCTGGTTTACCACTGCATGTTCAGACTATCAGAGACATGACTGCTATGCTCTGGCATTTACATAAAAACATTAACCCATCAAAGCTCAACTGAAAGCAGCTTAAAATTTTAAGACTTTATTGAAAGTATGCATTTACATAAACCTATGTAGAAAGAAGTGCTCATTCTTATACTCTGTACTCAATACCCCTCCGTTAAATCATGTACACCAATACCAAGAACAGTGGGAAAGTGATTTACATTCTCAACCTAATGACGATGAGTGGACCAAGTGCCTTGAGACCTTATCCAAGGGGAGCCTACAAACCACGAATATGGAAGTCTCCTTGAGCCTACTACATCGTACATATCTGGTTCCATATAAACTATATCAAATCAACCCTGCAAAAAGCCCCCCTTTGCTTTAGAGGTTGCAAGGTTACAGGTACAATATACCATATATGGTTTTTCTGGCAAAGGGTCTCCCGTCTTTGGGAAAGAATTCATCTTTTAATAAATAATTTAATTCCTAAGCCTATCACTCTTGATCCAAAAATCTTTCTTCTGGGCCATAAGCCGACTTCAATGTTGCATGCTCAGCATAAACCTATGCAGTATATTATATCTGCAGTAAAAACTCATATAGCAGCTAACTGGAACACACCAAACCTCTCATCTCAAAATTCTCGATAAAATAATTTTATAATGACCTGTGAATGTATTAATGCAGTAATTAACGATAGATTGCCTCACTTCCAGAAGGTGTGGGACCCGTGGATAACTAGTAGGCTCTCTAAAGGGGTTCAAACACAGTTAGGCCTCAATTCATCCACGTAGATGTCATCAGCTTGTCTAGATCTAGACCTGCTTAACATAATCTCTTACTCACTTCAACATCTGTTTAATACGTGCTCATCGAAACTCTCACCAACGTCCTTCTTAATGATGTTTTCCTACCAAGGGACTCATTATTGTAGAACTGGCCGTGATATACCTTCTTTGTTGTATTCTTTATTGTTCAGACTGTATTATATATACTTGATGTTAATTCGTTTTCGTTAACGTAATTGTATAGCTGTGCATTATAAACTTTATGATGTCTGTAGCCCATGTCAGGCTTATACAGAATTGCTGCGTACGGTTGCTCTGTACTACATGCAAACTTGGCACATTTGTGCCTAGTAAAAGTCTTTGAAATTAAAATAAGACTTTGTTTTGTAAAAAAAAATTCTTCATAACAAAAAAAAAGTTAACTACCTGCTTCACCAGTTTACAGATCCTTATGGACGATTAATGTAGCTGCCTGCTCTAACCTAATCAGCCTGAAACATGAGCCTGAAGGGGTGAAAAGTGACTGCTCGGTAGTCAGCTATGCCTCCCTGCTGCCTGCCAGCCTATCGCAGCTTCAGACTACCCAGAAGGGTGAAGGGAGGGAGGAGGCAGCTGCTGGAGGAGGAAATAAGAGGCTGTGAAATAGCACACAGCAGGGATTTTCCCATTTTGTTGCATAATTCATACAAAACAATATTCTATTACATGCATCTAAAAATTCTGCCTGAAGTTGGCCTTTAAAAATAAATAGAAATAAGGATTACTAGATAAACAAGCAATCTAATGAGAGATTATTGCCATCCTCAGATCTATTTCAGCAATTGTTCAAACTAAGGCCTGAAAACAAAAAAAAGGAAACCCTGTATGTATAAATAAAACAAGGAGGAAGGCAGAACAAGACCTAATGGCAAGCTTTCCTCTTCAGTGTTACAATATCCTCTGTCCACATATTAGCATTAAAGTAAACCTGAAGTGGTTTTCAATCCGGTAAATTAAATATGACAATGACAGCTTGTTAAAAGCTCCCCTAGCCACCTTACTAGCATTCCCGCTAGTTAGCACTACTTTGCCAGGGGCTCACCATAATAATGCTCATCCGACCTGACTGAAGGCATGAAGTTTGGCAGAGGGGACATCAGAATCAGACTTATTATTTTTCCAAGTGCAGCGGTTGCCACACTCGGAATGGTTTGTGGTACACATCGGAATTGAGCATAGTGCAAGTGCATAGTGCAAAAGAGAAGGGGGGAAAAAAAACAAAAATAAAACGACATTGATCATAGTGGTGCAAATTCACATGCAATAAACCGACATAGAATAAGTACATGCAAGCTATTGAGGCCTAGGTGACAGTCATGCTAGGGGATTTTGCTGTGAGCAGGGCTTGAGTTCAGAAGGAGCATTGCTTGGGAGGGGGGGGGGGGGGGGGGGGAGGGGAGGATATATTTCACTTTTTTTCCAGATGGAAAACCACATAAGGTACACACTATAAAGGGTTTCTCAGTTTTACATCACAGTTGTCCTACTGACAATGTATGAGAGCAGGACTAACACAAGGCAGTAGGGAACCATTCTGTGTGCAGCGGTCCAATCTGTCGGTGAGGGAGCTGCTTTGACTGTAGTTACGAATTTACAGGAAAGATTACCAAAACTACATGGCTTGGAAGCAAGGGGGGGGGGGGGGGGGGAGGAGGAGTTCTCAATCTCAGTGACAACATCACTAGCCATATTCTGTTTACCAAAGGGAGTTGTTTACCCAGAAAGCTGTATCTGAAAGAAAAGGAATGCCAGTACATGGATGTTACACATGGAAGAAGGAGGGGGTGCCAGAAGAAATGTAGTTTTGGGCAGAGAAAATTAGTCCAGCCTAGCCAGAGAGCCATGATTCTCAACAGCTACCACCAACCACTATATTGATGAGTGAGCGAGTACCGTATGTGGTGTCAAAGACCAACAGCACACCTTTTTCACTGGCAGTGGGGGGGGGGGGGAGAGAGAGAGAGAGAGAGAGAGAGAGACAGAGACAGTAGTGGCCCAACCCAGAACTCAACAAATATCCAGCTAGAGGCCGCAGAATAAGATCTTCACAGGGGAGGAAAATAAAAGGTCTTTTGTCACAGCCAGTATCACAGAAGCAGCAGACACCTGCTATATGCAAAATTCATATGTTACAACAGTCACTCAGCAAGTTTAACGTGTTCACAACAAGTTTATTGTACAATGAACACTACTACAATGAGAAGGTTTGCTAGATCATTTAGAATCTTCAGTGTTTTCAAGGCAGGGTGGAATAATGTTAGCAACATTATCTTATGTAATTCAATGCATATATATTTCTTGGGAGAACACTATACTTGTGAACTAATACTTGTAATCATTCGTTGATGCTTTTAAATAACAAATAACTTACTCAGATGTATTTATATATTATTTATCATTTTTTTTCTTTAATCTCAATTGTTATAATATATTGACTATGAAAGTCAAATATCCCCTGAGGCCTTCTAAAGTACCCCCTGGGGTATGCGTACCATGTGAGGAGGACCTAGGCTTTAAGCTCAGATCCCATCTGAAGCGTAGCGCTATGGCCCATTCAGAGCGGACCAGTTCAGTGTCTGCTCCACTCCATTTTTACGTGTGTGATTGGGGGCAGATGCGTTGCACCGTAGGTGGCTATGGGAAACGCAAGCACTCGTCCAGAAATATGTAGCCAGTCAGGACTATTGCTGCGTTGTATTCTGTATTTTTTTCTTCTAAACAAGTGGAAGCGGAATTTTAACATTAGCATCCACTTCCTGCATTTTTTGGAGCTTCAAAAAATGTTTGCAGCAAGTGGTAGAAAAGTGTTATAGGTCTTGTATTGTCTTGAAAATCGGCCTATCAAATACTACTGTGCCACTTCCCATGGATAACCAGGACTTAAATAAGTCTGGTGATAATTTTGAATTTAAAATCACTCACAAATAAGGCCCTGATTAATATTTGACTGTGCTCTTGTTATTTTACAAGACAACCCCAGTGTGTACAGTATAAGCTATTACCCCATGGTTACACTGACAGAAAAGCAGCTGTAGTCTGTGTGATTCCTGCTCCAATAATATACTTGGAATCAGTAGACATGGGTGCATTTTACAAAACAAGCAAAATCAGCAATAGAAGTATTCTGCATTATTGGTCAGAGCCTTATTTTAAGTTATTTAGCTGTACAGTATTCCCCATTTAATCTGGACATTATTGTACTGTGGATCTGGATCATAGAATCCATCTTTGTTAGGGTTTCATCTTAACTTGGCCTTGTCTTATAGGACACCTGAACTGAGGGGGTATGGAGGCTGACATTTATTTTATTTTAAACATTGCAAATTGTAAAAACACATGGAAAGGGAATGCTAACCTCACCAAGCAGCACCTTCTATTTATCTGGTATGCAGAGGGAAGCCAGTCAGCCAATTTAAAGACACAGAAATGCGTCCAAATCTACAGTGCCAAATAAAAATAAACTATCTCCCCTAAGCTAAAAAAAAAAAAAGTTATGTGGTAGCAGGAACAGCGCGTGCACCTAGTTCCCAGGCCCCCACCTACCAATAATATGTAACCCATGAGTTGCATAGCCTATAAAAATGTGAATGCCTGGTACACACCATGCAATTCCCCATCAGATAGATAGGTTGAATAGATTATTTCTGACAGGTCCGATCTGCTTTCCGATCGATTTTGTATAGAAGTGATCAGAAAATCGATCAGAAAAACTAAAACGGAAATCAAATCGGACCCGCCACAAATTATCTATTTGACCCATCTATCTGATTGGAAATTGCATGGTCTGTACCAAGCTGTAAAGTAACAAACATAGGTGAGCAATAAAGGGCAGCTCCCGAGCTGGCTGTCCTGCTGATCCTCTAACGTTAATACTTGTAGCCAAGACCCAGATCAGATGTTTCTGACTGGTTTAATCATATGCTTGTTTCAGGTTTACGATTCAGACACTACTGATGCATAAAAGATCAGCAGAATGCCATGCATCTGGTATTTAAAAAGAAAAAAAAAAAAAAAAAAAAAAAAGGTCAGCCTCCATATTTCTCTCACTTCTGTTATCAGCCTCTACTATAAATGGTGATGGTGAAGCATACTCATTCACTGTATGCAACATCTGAAAAACATGCGGTGCAACTTTCCCATTGTATTTCTGTAACTAGAATCCTAGCCTTATACTTTCCTAGTGGATCTGGGTCACCATCAGCTATCTGGGTATTCTGTGCAACTGCTCATATTATTCACTATGCACTAAATTGAGGCAGTACATTCAGCTAGCTGGGAAATGTAGGTCAATCTGAGCAAGCCAATGGCAAAGTTAAGGCAGACATTCAATTTAAATGTGTAAGAGACCATTTACATTAAAGCACATGTGCAATGGGATAATGAGCATATGACGAACTATACACAGATTACTCCTGTTGAAAACTACACCTCAAATGGCTTCAGAAATACAAGCAGATGAAGCCATGCAGAGAAAATGAAAGCAAAAGTGAAAGTTACCGGTAACTCCTAATGTTCCCAATTAGTCAATGAAGCCATCAATCATTTAAAGTGACCAATGGAGAGGCTAGAATTTTTCAGATGATCTCTATCCTGGTTAGCTGGCTGTTACCTTTGATGTGGGATTTGAACCCTTTGACAAGGGGCTCAAGATGATAGTAAGGAGCCTCTGGGCAAGGCTCCCTAATGATCCTGGTTGTCTGTGGAGCATGCCTTAAGTGGCTGCAGCTCTGGCACTTTGAGTCCGTCAGAAGAAAAGCACACTATAAATGTTCTGTTTCATGTCTTGTCTAACCTACCCCCCCCCCCCCCCCCCCCCAACACTCACAGTCAGAGGCCTCCTGCTGCTCTTCTCATTCCTCCTTCCCTTCCTCGCCCCTCTGCTGAATAGAGCAGATCTGCATAGAGATCACTCTGCACACTAAATGCATCAGTCATCCCATGGCCAGTGCTTCTCCCAAGTTCATACACAGCTTATGCTAAGCTTCTGATGCTCAAACTTCATAACTCCCGTTCCGCAAAAGTGTGCCTTAAAATTCACGGCAGCTTCTGTTTAGCACTTCCATGCTTTATGAGCGAATATAAATTATTATATATATATATATATATATATATATATATATATATATATATATATATATATATATATATATATATATATATATATCTATATATATATCTATATCTATATCTATCTCACACACCTTTTAAGAAATCCATTAATTTAATTTTGCTAAACAGCGACCAATAGTGTCAAATATTGCTTGCATGAAGGACAAAAAATAAAATATCAAACATATTCAGATGCCTTAAAGTACAACTGAAACATTTTATAACCGTGGTCCGTGACAATGGTATACCCAGAGCACATTTCTTTACATTATTTTGACTGCACACAAAAAAAACAGGAGCTTTTGTAGGCTGCTTTTAAAAATGTCATGATAGCTTTGTTAAATATTGTACCATTCCAACCTTGGAAAGAACAAACAGAAGAAAACAAACTATTCCGGTTATTCCTGTTTGAGTTTCCATCACCTGTGTAATGGGAGTTAATATTGTACCTTGACTCATTCAGCTGACATGTCACCTACACTGACCCGTCACTGCTGGTACGCTTGCTCTGGGCAAACCTTTCAGTTACCAAACGTGCCACAAATGACTCAGTCTATCACACCACGCCTTCCCTACGTATACTGGCTAAAAAAACAGGCTTCACACAAGGGTTTAGTTAGGAACTTCCTGTAGTTCTAAAACGCTCCCTTTGTTTCCCTTCATACCCAAAAGAGAAACCTACCATCGACCTGCCTTGTCCACATCCTTGTCCTATAATAAACCAAATCCATTATTTTGGTAGTCATTGCTGATGTATGATACACGTTATTGTCAATGTAATATCCTTCCCTACATCTATGTCAAGCTAAAACAGGTTTTCCTGAAATGCCATGCTTTTTACATGCTCATATCCGTTTAAATATATCCCTCTCACCCTACAGGCACACAAGGCACCTTTAACCCAGATTGTAAACTGGCTGCATGGCTAAAACTGGAATGGATTAAACAGATGACAGGCCTCCAACGCATGCAGCTCAGCCACTTGCCTTTGTGAAAAACAGGGCCTAGCTCTGACTCAGCTTTCACAGATCAGGCTCTGCTTGACAAAATGCTAAACAGAGAACATCAAGCACATATTAAAATAATAGCAATCTTGCTCTACAGTCCACGAATAGATCAATGGCATGGTATAAAACTATGCTGCAAAGAACATGTCTTGTCACATAGTAATGATCTTTTCTGTTGTCTTACTGCGCATGGCTTTATCCCAAACCTAATCTCATGCTGTCTTCCATTTTCCATGAACTACTAGGGAAGGTTGGGTGGGATCTAGAAACAGACTAAAAACTGAAATACACTACCATCCAAGCCCCATCTTACATATAATGGCCAGGTTTAAAAAAATAAATATATGCCAAATCTCCTTTTCAGATCTCTAACATAAAAACAATGTACATTTAAATGTGATAACAGACACCTCCTGGGATTTCTAATAGAGGATTGCTTTAACTTTTTGTCATAAGGGGCATGTTTGATCATATTATGGTAGAACCCTGAATGCTACATATAAGCTCAAAATAAAGGAATTTAAAATCTATAGGAAGTGTAATAGTAAATAGGTGAAATATTGTGCTTAGTGACAACAAATACTTTACATAGTCTTCCTCCTTTCTTGCTGAAGGACATAAGTGATTGCTTACCTCAAAAGCCAAGCTGAATGCTGAAGAGTATGGTTATTTGCAAATATTCCCATTTGTACAAGAAGTCTTTTACATGCTTCAGATAGCAAAACTTGAAAACAAAATGTTTAAAAAATTGCCTCCAATTAGCAAGAATTCTCAGGAGCTATACTAAAAACAGGAACTTGGCAATCTTAGGAAATTAGATCTGAGGGATGTTTAACAAAGTTTGCTTTATTTCGGTCTCTACAATTACATAGTGGCATACAGCAATTACTGCTTGGTTCATACATATTTGAATTAACACCTAAATTTGTGACAAAAAGAAAAAAAAGAACTTTAAGAAATGTATAAACTGTAATGTAACGTGAAATAAAAGGATGAATTTACATTACCTGGTAGGCTTTCAACTAAACTATATACAATTAACATGATAAAATAAGTAAAAAATAAACTGCTAGTTTATTGTTCAACAGGAAGCATCAGTGAAAGTGAAGTGCAACAATCCAAACTTCAAATCAAAAGGATTTACTTAAATCAGACTTTGGGTGTGCCATGACCTAGGAGCAACCAAGATGGATTCCAAGTCATGAGGAGAAAATCCAGACATGCTGTGCTATTTATATTTTTATCTTCCTTCTTCAAAAAACATCCTTTAAAATGGCAAACATAATGCACACAAAACACAGTAGAGTCCTGAGAGCTGCTGGTAGGTTCATTTAAAAGAATCCCTTGTTTGTAACAAAGGAGAAACACCCAGTCAGTAGCTACACAGAGTTGGCCATTTCAATCCATGACAGGATAATGGCTGCCTGCTCTGTTGGCCTCTCCTTGGCTGTCTGATGAAGGATGTTTTGCAGACTACTGTAATAAGTCACAGGCGGATACAAGCTTCGCTGTGATTGGCTGCTGCCTCGGGAGAGTCTCTCATCCAGCCCATTACGTCACCGTAGCACAGAACCGAGCAGGGGACACCCTCTGTTTTCCCCCACCCTGCAGAGAGAGAGAGCCCAGGGCTGTCTCACCTTCTCCTCTTATCACAGAAAAATACAAACACAAGCAGCCCTGCCTGGCTGTCAGCTCAGCAGCACATGACAAGATCTTCTTGGCAGCCCTGCGCGGCATTCACTGGCAACATCTCTCCTCAGCTGCTGTAGGAATGGAAATTACACCAATAAGAACTGTAGCACTACAGAGAGCAGCATGCCCTGACAGCTAGAATGTATCTATGGCTAGCCCGTCACTGCAAGTATAGCACAGCCATGAAAATAAACCCAGATCTTTTGTCTCCTCACCAATCACTTACTGTGGGACTACATAGTGCAGCAAGTGATAAGTCCTTCTGCTTACCGACTACTACACTGCTGTGGAACTATATAAATCCCCCTTCACAGAACCTCCCATCTCCACTAGACGATCCCCTCAGCACCCTCCCCCACACTAATAAACACCCTCCATCAGCGTACATGTACTGGTAACCCCACTATGAGACTACAAATCCCAGCGCACAATAACGTGAGCTATATAACCCCCCTCCTTTTACAGTAGTGTACAGCTACAAGTACAACACTACTAACACCCCCTGCTCAGCTTAGCCATAGTCAGCTGCTGGAGCACTACAAATCCCAGCACACAATATTGTCAGCTGTATACACTAATGTACAACTACAAGTCCCAGCAAAACACCAACACCCACTGCCTGCTCAGCTTCTTTGCCATTTAGCGGCTGGAGTACCACAAGTCCCAGCACAACACTACTAACACCCCCCTGCTCAGCTTGTTATCCATACAGTCAGCTGCAGGAGCACTACAAGTCCCTGCACAAATAAGCCAATGCTCAAGCAAGGCCACACCGGCTGCAGGACACGGGCTTCCAGTCTATATGGGGTCAGTGTGGGAATGTTTATTTCCTCCTCCCCCCAGCACAAAATGGAAGGCGGCCTGTGATTGGCAGATTCCTCTCTTTCAGTCACACAAGGAGCGGGCTGCGGGGACAGGAGACCCGGGGTCACCCCCTCCTCACACACACAATTCCCCCCCTCCATCTCTCACACACGGATCCCCCGCCTGCCTCCCCCCTCCCACATCTCTACAAGCGCCCCGGCCACATCCATCTTGTCTGGCGACTGTTTGGAGCCGCCATGTAAATGTAGCGCGCAGATTCTACACTCCGCTGTCCTCCTCTAGCCAGGGATTCCCTGCAGCGCCCCCACATAAAATAACACATTTCACCAAAAATGGCATCTACGGCAAGCCCGCATAGTGGGAATAATTATTCGGACGCAGAGAGCGCGAATGCTAAATACAATAGGATAGGTTAGGAATTGGCGGAAAACGTGCCTAAAATGCCCCCCAGATTTAACTGAAAGGCAATATTTGCTTCACACACGTAGCCTAACTCGCAGAACCATTTTTGAGCGCCGGTCAATTATTTCCCCCGCCTGGAAAACAGCAGCTGAGGCGTCGAAAGTGCGAGGCGGCGGAAGAAGGCTGATTCCAGGGACGACTGACTGGCTGGGGACAGAGGAGGGAGGCGCCGCGGTGCATTGTGGGCTGCCCCAGAGCGAGCAGAAGCAGCTCTCTCTCACACACACATAATATGTGTTGGCTCGCCAAAAAGGAGCAGGCAGGGTGCCCTCCACAACATGTCATGTAACCGAGGCGGGCTCCTGTGAAGCGGCTCGGCCTTTCCTGCGGGGCGAGGAGACGAACCTGGGCGCAGGGGAGCAGGGCTCGGGGGTGGGGGGGAAAGGCGGGCAGGCATGTCTTTCAAGGAGGCCAAGCCCGGGGAGAGAAGCAAGAACCCAGAAGAGCATGGCAGAAAGCAGAATACAAGTGAGCTGCCTGAAGTGTCCCCCTGTGTGTGTGCTGTGTGTCCTCCCGTCATAGTGCTGCTGCCAGGGATGGGGGGCTCAGCCTGTGTGTGCATCCCCCCAGCACTCAGCCACTACTCATCATCTCTTCTTGTTTATGGCTTGCAGGCTGGATCAA
This sequence comes from Hyperolius riggenbachi, assembly GCF_040937935.1. Lineage (NCBI taxonomy): Eukaryota > Metazoa > Chordata > Amphibia > Anura > Hyperoliidae > Hyperolius > Hyperolius riggenbachi. The sequence continues at coordinate 518,123,518 of NC_090646.1, read as the reverse complement.
CGGCATGGAGGCGGCCAACCAAGCCGGCGCTTCTGGCCAGAAGAAAAGTCACCCCTGGAAGAGTTACAAGTTGATCATTGACCCTGCTCTGAAGAAGGGCCAGCACAAACTCTACCGCTACGATGGGCTCCACTTCAGCATGTCTGTATGTGTCTCCTGCCTGCCTGGCCAGCTGTCAGACCTGATTGAGGATGTATATATGTGTGTATGTGCTGGTGGTGCATCTCCTGGATGGAGCCAGCCCCCGCACTACTCTGATGGCCATGTGTGCCTGTGTCACCTGCCTACTTCCACTACTAATGCCAGGCTTGTCTATTTGTTTGCAGAACCCGGGCATCCCCCCAGTGGATACAGTCAGAGATCCCCGAATGGGAAGAATATGGACCAAAAATAAAGAGCTGGATCTGCCTGTGCCCAAGCTCAAGGTACCAACCTGCTGTTGCTGCTTCCCTCCACCTGCCTGTGCCTTGTAACAGTTGTTACTATGTCAGGAGCAGCAGGAAGCCGTTATTAGCCATAATGGTAACAATGTATCTAAGCTGCTGCGACCAGTGCATGGATTGTTTACAAGTGGTGTTCAGCAACATGCTACAATGTAACCGGTAATGTGCAGCTGGGAGGCGTTGCTGAGGAAGATGACTAGCGCTGTGTTCATGATTGCTTTGACAGCCTCTGCTGTTGTCTCTTGCTAGATATCATTAGCGTTACAAAGCCACAATGTTAGCACTGCGAGTAGCTGCTGTGTGTGCCTAGTCTGATGTATGTTTACATGCCATTTGTGTTCACAGATCGATGAGTTTTACGTCGGGCCGGTACCCCCTAAACAAGTGACTTTTGCGAAACTCAATGACAACATCCGGGAAAACTTTCTGCACGACATGTGCAAAAAATACGGGGAGGTGGAGGAGGTGGAGATCCTGTACAACCCTAAAAACAAGAAGCACCTAGGCATTGCCAAAGTCATTTTCGCCACAGTAAAAGGCGCCAGGGATGCGGTGAAGCATTTGCACAACACTTCCGTGATGGGCAACATCATCCACGTGGAGCTGGACACGAAAGGTGGGTGGGCAATATGCACATGTAATGTCAGGCTCCGGTCATCAGCGGGCAGCACGCGTGATCCGGTGTGAGCTATGGTAACCCGGTGACAGTTGTGTGAGTGCAGGCTACATCCCTGTGTCCCCTGCGCGTCACGTGTGGAAAGTGTTGTCAGTTGCTAGGAGACCAGATCTGGGCTGCCTATCACTAAAACTTTTCTGCTCCTGTCAGTTTCTTGAAATAATTTTATTGCAAACATCATTTCTTTTTTGCTCACTCCTAGTTGGCAGATGATCTCCACTTATTGCCCCGCATCCAGTCTGCCTTTCAAATGTTTAGTTTGCATGCATACTTCCACAGAGTGAGAAGCTAGAAGATGCAAATAAAGCAGGGATATTGTTACAAGTGGCAGCTTTAGGGCAGATGCATACTATTTGGGTTTCTCTTCTGTTTTGTTTTTATTTGTAGAGAGTCACTCAACAGTCATGCAAAATATACGTTTATGCTGTAATAGGCTGAACCTGATGTTCAATTATTTTTGATACTGTGCTAGACTGTTTGTTGGTAGAGATGTCTTATGTACTATTTATTTATTTTTAATGCTAAAATTGAGTTAGCTGAGGCTGAGCTACAGCTAAGAGAGGTCTTAGAGAGCTAATCAGATTTACTGACAGCTTGATGGTGATCATTCAGTCTTGAATTATTATTACGTTTATTTTGTATTTACATAGTGTTGTCCCAACTTTGTTGTGTTCCTAGTTATGTTGCTAAATGTGCCCATAAATCAATCTATTTGCAACATCAATATCCATCAGATTAGATCATGATGATTATTTGTATTAGTATTTGTATAGCACCGACATATTACGCAGTGCTGTACAGAGTATACTGTCATCACTTAACTCTCCCTCAGTGGGGCTCACAATCTAGTCCCTTCCAACTACCATAGTCCTATGTCTATATCGTGTAAAGCATGTATCATGGTCTAGAGCCAATTTAGGGGGAAGTAAATTAAGTTATCTGTATGTTTTTGGGGTTTGGGAGGAAACTGGAATGCCAGGAGAAAGCCCATGAGGAGAACATAAAAACTCTGTGCAGATAGTGCCCAGCGCTGCAAGGCGAGAGAGCTAACCACTACGCCATTATTCTGCCCATGATGATTGAATTTGCCAGAAATCAATGCCGTAATGTGGCCACCCCATTGTATTTTTGTTCCAGCTTGCTGGAAGATCTCACTTGTAAGGTCTCGGTCAGGTGTTTGGCGGTAGTGGCGTTTGATTTCCTGCTGACCGACAGACCCCCATCCAGTCACCTCCGATGTGTGTACCCCTCAGACCCGTGGTGAGTGATAGCATAAGGCTCACCTATCCACCAGGCACACCTCCTCCTGTGTCATGTGACTTCTCTCATTACACTGGGCTGCCTGTGTCCCATGATCTGACGGCATGTACATGAGGTGCTGACACATCACTGGTGGCGATGGAGAGAAGAAACGAGACACTGGAGGAGGCACGCCAGTGGACAGGATGTGCCACTTCTGCACTCACCATAGGTACTGGAGGTACCCATTTCACATAAATGGGGGGCGTGGCAGGCAGAGGCACAGACTTCCAATAGATTTCATACTGAAATCTGTGTACTACACAGCAGCAATAGATCCCTCTCTGATCAGGTGCGATGGTCTGATCTGATAGGCAAATGTGCTGACCATCTGACAATGTATGGGCACCTTAACTGTGCTTCAGAGGAGCTCATAGTCTAATGTATTATAGGTATTCATGCTCTCAAATCTGATTAACCACATGCAATGTTCTGGTTCAGCTTTTTTGAATATTGTTCATCTAGGGGAAAGTCAAATTATGCACTCATATTAATTTTAAGATATTTTTCCACTTTTAATATTTATTGCCTCTTCGGAGACATACCTTTTTGTCTAACTGGCGCCTCTGCTTTTGCACATTAATGCAAAACTCTGGCATTGCGGAGATAAAATTATCTTTTAGGTATTTTATATATTTTTCATTGGCTGCAGCAAAGGTTACTGCAAGTTGTGTTCTTTAAAGAACAACTGTAGCGAGAGGTATGTGGAGGTTGCCATTTTTATTACCTTTTAAACAATACCACTTGCCTGGCAGCCCTGCTGATGTATTTGGCTGCAGTAGTGTCTGAATAACACACCAGAAACCAGCATGCAGCTAATCTTGTCAGATCTGACATTAATGTCAGAAACACCTGATCTGCTGCATGCTTGTTCAGGGTCTATGGCTAAAAGTATTAGAGGCAGAAAATCAGCAGGATAGCCAGGCAATTGGTATTGCTTAAAAGGAAATAGCTATTGCAGCCTCCATATTCTTCTGACTTCAGTTGTCCTTTAACCACCCTGGCGGTATGGACGAGCTGAGCTCGTCCATCACCGCCGTGGTAGATTTCTCAGGCCCTGGAGCGTCTTTTTTTTTTTTTTTAACCAAATTTTCGGAGGGGGAGTAGATAGCACTTGGCTACCTACATCACCCCTCCGATCGCCGCCGGCCTGCTCTGATCCCCCGATCGCCGCTGCATGCCGGCGCAGCCTCTCCATAGCCTCCAGGGGTCGCTATGGCGTCGATCGGAACTGCGCATGGCATCGATGATGTCGTGCCCTATCGTTGCCATAGCAACACCTGAGGCTATGAAGGAAGTCTCGGCCATCGCGGGATCGCGGCCAGGTAAAGATCGCCGCCGGCGATCGGAGGAGGGGGGACAGTGCCGGGGGGGGGGGGGGGGGTGTAGCTAGCCTAGCGCTAGCTACACTAAAGGTGGGTACACACATCAGATAAAAGTCTGTGGAAAATGAAAGATCACAAACCAATCCCCTTCCATGTAGTATGAGAGCCATAACTACACAGTCTATTCTATTGAGCTGATCTCCCCATCAGATACAAATCTTTGCAAGATGCTGCACACAAAGATGCTGTACACATGCAACAGATCAGTATCTGCAAAAGATCAGCTCCTGCAAAAGATCTGTTCCTGCAGAATGCATTCACAGTCTGATATCTGCAGATTCTTATACACACCTTCTTTAACAGACATTTATCTGCAGATCAGATCCACCAGGATGGATCTTCAGATCTGCAGATAATTGTCTGATCTGCAGATGAATGTTTGTTAAACAAGGTGTGTATGAGATCTGCAGATATCATCATAGACTATGAATGCATTTTGCAATTGCAGAAACGGATCTTTTGCAGGAGCTGATCTTTTGCAGATACTGATCTGTTGCATGTGTACAGCATCTTTGTGTGCAGCATCTTGCAAAGATTTTTATCTGATGGGGAGTTCAGTTCAATAGAATAGACTGTGCAGAGTATGGCTCTCATACTACATGGAAGGGGGTAAATTGGTCTGTGATCTTTCATTTTCCAAAGACTATGGTCTGATGTGTGTACCCACCTTTAGTTAAACCATTTTTTTTAATTTTTTTTTTTTTTTTAAAAACCACCCACGCCAGGGTGGTTAAGCTAAGCCATTTCAATGTGCTTGCTGATGTTTGTTTCTAAACTGGTGGTAAATGGAAGAGTCTCTGCCTTTACTTGAATTTTTTATAAGTAAGTTCACCCTCTGGTTAGTGCAGGAGGATGTAAGGATTTGAGGAAATGCAAACTACAAGGTTTATACGGTTTCCATGGTTGCAAGAATTTTTGTTTTCTTTCTATCTTTCTTTCTTTCTTTCTTTTTTTTTTTTTTTTTTTTTTTATTGAAGTGGAAAAATAAACTTTAACACTAAGTGCAAAGCTACATATACGTGTATTGTATTTCACTGCAATACGTTCTTTAGCTATCAATATTTTATGAATTGCCCAGTTTTCATATAGTGTATATGGGCTTTGAAATGGCAGAACAGTATATGTGATCTCTTTGGTTGTGCTCTGTATATGTAAGCAGGTACCCATGTTTAGTTTTTTTTTTTTTTTTCAAATTAAGTCTTTTGTTATGTCTGTTTGTATGCTTCTGTGATTTATTTACACACTTTGAATTGTAAATATACAATGTGATGTAGACCCTTCATGTATCAACGAAGTGACTTTGTGATCTGGGTTGTCTCTGCTTCCTTTATGGTGGTCACCTATACAGTCTCTCTGCCTTGGTTTGGCATTTCCTTTATTGCTAGCTACTGTGTTTGTGAAAGTTTCTCCATTTCTTCATGGTCAATCCTTATTATGTTTTTCACTCAGCCCTCACACATCAATTGTTAAGACTGACCAAGCTTTATTTTTATATCAGATTTCATGTGTGGGCAGATCTTAACCGCCCTGGCGTTATGATTATTTCAAGATTTAGGGTCTAAAAGCCGTGCAATTTTTTTTTTCCACAAGCTTTTAGACCCTAAAAACAAGGAAAAGAACAGATTCATTTGCAGCAGCTCCTGCATATAACTCATTCATGCACGGGATTACCAGTCTGAGCTGTGGATTTCCATCCCGAGCCTGACTCGGGATCAGGGATGAGCAACGGATGAAATCCAAATGACTTTGATTCGGATTTCATCTTCCTAATTAGTGCATCAGAGCGTTTGTGCGCGGGGGGGGGGGGGGGGGGGGGAATAATCTTATCCAGCAGACGTCTTCTTTCCTCCGTCCCACGGCGCCTCCCATGCTGCATTCCAAGCTGCGGTCACGCGACTACAAACACTTCCTCTTTCCATGTTGGAGGAAGTGTTTGTTGACACGTGACGCTGCTTGGAACACAGTGTGGAAGGCGCCCCGTGGGACGGATGAAAGAAGACACCTGCTGGGTAAGTTTAACACACCCCCCCCCTGCACACACACGCTCCGGTGCATTAATTAGGACGATGAAATCCGAATCCAAGTAATTCAGATTTCATCCGTTAGCATTCCAGAGATCATCACTGCTCGGGCTAAGGAAGTTAGAGGGCCATGCAAATGGACTGACATTTCCCTTTGGGGATCAGGACCCGATCAGCTGACAGTGTGTTATGTTACTATGTGGGGAGGCGGAGGGCAGAAGAGCAGCGCAGACGCGGCATCACCCGGTGGGCGAGGCCTGCGGAGTGCACAAGAGAATCGGAGGTTGCTTGGCTGAGTTGATCCACCGAGCAGATAGCTGTCTGAGTGGCGGATGCTCATTGGGGGCTGGTGTGCACATGGCCGATTATCAGCTGAGCCTGTCGCTATTGGCCGCCTCAGCCAAATTTATTCATGCATGTGTATGTAACTTAGGGCGCCCAAACATTGGTAGATGGGGAAACAGATTCGATCACCAGATAGTTCCCTCTCTGATAAAATCTGCTTCATGTGTAGTTTGTGTGTACTTACTGGGTTAGCTGGTTTACCTTCAAGCTTACCCTAGACCAGTGATGGCTAACCTTGGCACTCCAGCTGTGACAAAACTACAAATCCCATCATGCCTCTGCCTCCCCAAGTTAAGCTTAGAGCTGTCAGAGTATTGCAATGCCTCATGGGACTTGTAGTTCCACAGCTGGAGTGCCAAGGTTAGCCATCACTGCCCTAGACTGTGGAGGAGATTAAATTCTGAGGTTTTTTTTTTGGGGGGGGGGGGTTGTTTTTTTTTAGGGAAAGTTGAAATTAGATTATTTAATGTATTGTGCAGTGAACACAAATATCCATACTGTATAAACAGATAATAGTAGTTAAAGTGGAAAGGTAAATACAAGACCTCTTAGTCTTGTATCTAAAACTCGTTAAACATGATCTTTAACAACCTTTTTGCTGGCTGAGTGACCTAATTGGACTATTTTAGCCAATGTGCTCCATTTACAGTTTACCATGGGGTACCGCTGTAGCTAGAAGCACCCCTAGTGTTTTCCTACAGCAATAGCAACACAGAGTAACAGCAAGTGATACCTCCCACGTTCAGATTACACTTGCTAACAAAAAAAAAGTCTTATAATATAGCAAGTTTATCATTTTAAGTGAAAGGGTTAATTCAGGCTTGTTTTTTTCTGGGTGATGGTTCTATGCAGAGGAAGGCACCTCCATTCTGCTGGCAGCTCTTTATATTTTGTATACATCCTGTGGGTCTTTTCACTGACTTTTCCAAAGGGAATTTCTCTCGAACAGTTGCATCAAATTTGAAAACTGAGAAATGGCACGATCACCTTTAGGCCTAGTCCACACTAGGTCCGGAAATTATTCCTTGGCTCAGTTTTTCAGCCCTGATTAAAAACTGAGCCCCGGATACTAATGTTAAAAATAGCAGCCGTCTTCACCCAAGAAAAAAACGGATCCGTCTGCGTTTGCAGGGACCCGTTTTCAAAACCTAAGGCAGGGAACACACTTCACTATTTTCGTGCGCGTTTTCTGCACAGAAAAACTGAGAACTCATGTTAATCAATGTGCTAGTGCACACTTACTGTGTTGTTCGCACGCAGAAAAAAAACTGACATTCTGCATGATGACTCTGCACATTTTGGCAGTTTCCTCTATCATTTACATCAGCTGCTGTGAAAAAACGCACGCGGTTTCCTGCATGGAAACACACTTGGTGTGCAGAAAAAGTATGCAGAAAAACGCGAGCGGAAAACTGAAAGTCAAGTGTGTTCCCTGCCTGAATGGAAGGTCCGGATCTGCTGCATTTTCATGCAACGGCTCTGGATGCTGATACACGCAGGGGCAATGGCAGGCAATGAGAAAATGCATTTCCTTCTACACAGGAGGGGGGGGGGGAGGCACCATCGGTTGTCGTGGGGAGGGGGGACAGCCCCCCCCTCCCTCAACTGGGTCCCCCCTCCCCGCTACCCCTCCAGCTAGTTTGAGATTGTTTAAAATCAAGATAATGTAGCAGACGGTGAGCAGGGAACTTGCTTCCTTGCGTCCCACCGCTGCCGCGTCACTTCCTGTAATGCCGTCCTCTGATGGCCATTGGACGTCATTACAGGAAGTGACGCCGCGAGCGGTGGAGCGCAAGGAAGTAAGTTCCCCGCTCACCGCCTGCTACATTATATTGATTTTAAACGATTTTTTAAACTAGCTGGAGGGGGAGCGGGGAAGTGGGGACCCAGGTGAGGGAGGGGGGACAGACACCCTCCCCACCGCTGGCCCCCGCTGTCCCCTTCCTGTCTGCTATCCCCTTAAGCATGACGGTCCCCCTACCCACGGCAAGGGCTGAGGATGTTTCCACGGACTGAAAACGTCCCTGCAAAAAAAGCCTCTCAAAACGGAGAGAAAAAAAAGTTTACAAAAACGGATCCGTTTTAAACTGATCCGTTCTGCAGGGTACAAGTGTGGACCTAGCCTTATGAACAATCAAAAATCCAGGAATGGGTTAAATAGGATTTTAAAGTTTCCTCTTCTTGCATCAAGTTTGAAATACACTAAATTGCTACAGTTTTCAAAACCTATTGTCTGTGAATGCTGAAAAGGAATGAATTACAGTATTAAAATACAGTCCCTGATAACTAGCAGTGAAGGATCAAAGCACTTATCGTAGTAGCACAGAGCTAGAAGTGTAGTGGTTTGATTAATTTTCATTCAGATTTGTACTAGAAACTAATCAAAATCAAATAGTGCAATTTGGTTAGCAATAAGTGATTGTTTGCCAGATCAGGCCTCTATTGTCTTTTGTATAGTTAGCTTAATGGTTCATACACACATCCAACTTAAAGCGGAATATAACCCTGCATTTCAACATTGCTCTAAAACATTATTTACAGTATATTATATGCAACCAGCATTTTTTTTTTTACTAGACCAGCATTGGAAGGGTTACACAGGGCTTTAAAGTCCCTGGAGATTTTTGCAGACGCATCAGAAGCTGAGTTAGATACTTTTTGTTTACACAAATGTATCTAAGTGTTTATTGTGACTCATCTCTCTCACGGAGAAGGAGTTGGAAGACAGCCAAAGAGTGTAACATTTCTAAATATATACATATAACTAAATAGAATGTAACTATCTGAACGTCTGCTCAGAACTTAAAACCTCTGTGTTTAACCCTTCCAATGCTGGTCTAGTAAAAAAAAATGCTTTTTGCATATAATATGCTGTAAATAATGTTTTAGAGCAAAGTTGAAATGCAGGGTTATATTCCGCTTTAATGCACAACCAATTACACAACATGACCAACTGCACAACAATTTGTTTACCTGACAGATACACACGCATACCCACACCCACACACCAACTAAACAACCAACTCACTTAAATACTATGCATGTAAGCTAAATAACAAACTGCACAACATGTCTGCATTTAAAAACAATAAAGTTGTTCAAAAGAGTTCTACACACATTCCAACCTGCCTGATAGTTGGGCAGATTGATTCACCAGATGGATCTGGCACTCAATCAGTTTGCTATATGGTCAGTCGGTCATATGGTTGGTTGCCAACTGTAAACATGCCCAACTTATCTTCCAATAGATAAGTTTGGAAGATAGTTGGACAGATTGTGGATATGAGCCTTAACATGTACCTGAGATGGGCACACTAAAAGATTTTATACTTACCCAGGGCTTCCTCCAGCCCAATGAGCACCGATGCGTCACTCGCTGTCCTCCCGAGTGCCTCCGTTTGCCTGGTACTGGTCCTGTAATCTGGCTCAGTTGTGCCAGTCTGCTTTTGTTTGCGTGCGTGGCGTCTCGGCGCATGCGCAAAATAGCCAGACTGGTGCTGCTGAGAATCGCACTTCTGAAACAAGCATGCAGCTAATCCAGTCTGACTTCAGTCAGAGCACCTGATCTGCATGCTTGTTGAGGGGCTGTGGCTAAAAGTACTAGAGACACAGGATCAGCAGGAGAGTCAGGCAACTGGTATTATTTTAAAAGGAAAAATTCATATCCTTCTCAATTTAGGTACCTAAAGAAAGCATAAATATACAACGTAGCCACACTTGGTGTTTCTTCAGTTGCCCCATAAACTGTCCCCACAGCTTTGACAGCATCCCCTGTTCAAAGCAAAGGCACATGCTCTGTCATCTCACACTGCATTTTGTTGCAATGCACTGTGTGTGTGATATGTCACATGGTGTGTAGAACAATGCACCCAGTCAGGGGGCTGCTGTGCACATGCTGGATTCTCAGCAGAGGTGGTTGTTATGGGTTCTTGTATAACTTTCCTACCTTATGAAAACCAACAGATCTGCATTAACCACTTGCCGACCGCCTTAAGCCGATGGGCGGCGGCGGCAAGGGCTGGGCCCAAACGACCGCAATACGCCCATTGGCGGCGGGCGTGGTTATGCGGCGATCGCGTCATTCGTGACGCGATTAGCCGCCGGCGACTGGCTCCGCCCCCCTCGCGCTGTAACCCGCCAGCCGTTCGGAAGCGTCGGCGGGTTACTAGCACCCGGATTGCCGCATGGATTACGTATAATAGGCTTTGTAATGTATACAAAGCCTATTATACAGGCTGCCTCCTGCCCTGGTGGTCCCAGTGTCCGAGGGACCACCAGGGAAGGCTGCAGCCACCCTATGTCGCACCCAAGCACACTGATTTCCCCCCCCCCCCCCTGCCCTCTGATCGCCCACAGCACCCTTCAGACCCCCTGCCCACCCCCCAGACCACTGTTTGCACCCAGTCACCCCCCCTAATCACCCATCAATCACTCCCTGTCACTATCTGTCAACGCTATTTTTTTTTAACCCTAAACTGCCCCCTGCTCCCTCCTGATCACCCCCCCCCCCCCCCCTGTGTACTTTATGCCTCTATCCCCCTGTAATAACCCACTGATCACCTGTCAATCACCCATCAATCACCCCTTGTCGCTGCCACCCATCAATCAGCCCCTAACCTGCCCCTTGCGGGCAATCTGATCACCCACCCACACCAATAGATCGCCCGCAGATCCGACATCAGATCATCTCCCAAGTGCAGTGTTTACATCTGTTCTCTACCCTAATTACCCATCAATCACCCCCTATCACCACCTATCACTGTTACCCATCAGATTAGTCCCTAATCTGCCCCTAGGGCACCCAATCACCCGCCCACACCCACAGAACGCCCTCAGACCCCAGCCCTGATCACCTCACCAGTGCATTGCTTGCATCTATTTCCCCCCTCTAATCACACCTTGAGACACCCATTAATCACCTCCTGTCACCCCCTAGCACACCTACCCATCAGATCAGGCCCTAATTTGCCCCAAGTGGGCTCCTGATCACTCGGCCAAACCTTCAGATCCCCCTCAGACCCCCTTCCGATCACCTCCCCAATGCATTGATTGCATCTATTTTCCCCTCTAAACACCCCCTGAGACACCCATCAATCACCTCTGTCATCCCCCCTAGCACTCCTATCCATCAGATCAGGCCCAATACAACCTGTCATCTAAAAGGCCACCCTGCTTATGACCGGTTCCACAAAATTTGCCCCCTCATAGACCATCTGTCATCAAAATTTGCAGATGCTTTTACCCCTGAACAGTCATTTTGAGAAATTTGGTTTCCAGACTACTCACGGTTTTGGGCCCGTAAAATGCCAGGGCAGTATAGGAACCCCACAAGTGACCCCATTTTAGAAAAAAGACACCCCAAGGTATTCTGTTAGGTGTATGACGAGTTCATAGAAGATTTTATTTTTTGTCAAAAGTTAGCGGAAATTGATTTTTATTGTTTTTTTCACAAAGTGTCATTTTTCACTAACTTGTGACAAAAAATAAAATCTTCTATGAACTCACCATACACCTAACAGAATACCTTGGGGTGTCTTCTTTCTAAAATGGGGTCACTTGTGGGGTTCCTATACTGCCCTGGCATTTTAGGGGCCCTAAACTGTGAGGAGTAGTCTAGAAAACGCCTCAAAATGACCTGTGAATAGGACGTTGGGCCTCTTAGCGCACCTAGGCTGCAAAAAAGTGTCACACATGTAGTATCGCCGTACTCAGGAGAAGTAGTATAATGTGTTTTGGGGTGTATTTTTACACATACCCATGCTGGGTGGGAGAAATATCTCTGTAAATGGACAATTGTGTGTAAAAAAAAAAATCAAAAATGTGTCATTTACAGAGATATTTCTCTCACCCAGCATGGTTATATGTAAAAATACACCACAAAACACATTATACTACTTCTCCTGAGTACGGCGATACCACATGTGTGGCACTTTTTTGCAGCCTAACTGTGCTAAGGGGCCAAAAGTCCAATGAGTACCTTTAGGATTTCACAGGTCATTTTGAGACATTTGGGTTCAAGACTACTCCTCACGGTTTAGGGCCCCTAAAATGCCAGGGCAGTATAGGAACCCCACAAGTGACCCCATTTTAGAAAGAAGACACCCCAAGGTATTCTGTTAGGTGTATGATGAGTTCATAGAATATTTTATTTTTTGTCACAAGTTAGCGGAAATTGATTTGTATTGTTTTTTTTCTTCACAAAGTGTCATTTTCCGCTAACTTGTGACAAAAAAAAAATCTTCTATGAACTCACCATACTCCTAACAGAATACCTTGGGGTGTCTTCTTTCTAAAATGAGGTCACTTGTGGGGTTCCTACACTGCCCTGGCATTTTAGGGGCCCTAAACCGTGATGAGTAGTCTAGAATCCAAATGCCTCAAAATGTCCTGTGAATAGGACGTTGGGCCCCTTAGCGCACCTAGGTTGCAAAAAAGTGCCACACGTGGTATCGCCGTACTCAGAAGAAGTAGTATAATGTGTTTTGGGGTGTATTTTTATACATACCCATGCTGGGTGGGAGAAATCTCTCTGTAAATGGGACAATTGTGTGTAAAAAAAAATCAAATAATTGTCATTTACAGAGATATTTCTCCCACCCAGCATCTGTATGTGTAAAAATACACCCCAAAACACATTATACTAGTTCTCCTGAGTACGGCGATTCCACATGTGTGGCACTTTTTTGCACCTTAAGTGCGTTAAGGGGCCCAAAGTCCAATGAGTACCTTTAGGATTTCACAGGTCATTTTGCGACATTTGGTTTCAAGACTACTCCTCACGGTTTAGGGCCCCTAAAATGCCAGGGCAGTATAGGAACCCCACAAATGACCCCATTTTAGAAAGAAGACACCCCAAGGTATTCTGTTAGGAGTATAGTGAGTTCATAGAATTTTTTTTTTGTCACAAGTTAGCGGAAAATGACACTTTGTGAAGAAAAAAAACAATACAAATCAATTTCCGCTAACTTGTGACAAAAAAAAAAATCTTCTATGAACTCCCCATACTCCTAACGGAATACCTTGGGGTGTCTTCTTTCTAAAATGGGGTCATTTGTGGGGTTCCTATACTGCCCTGGCATTTAAGGGGCCCTAAACCGTGAGAAGTAGTCTTGAAACCAAATGTCGCAAAATGTCCTGTGAAATCCTAAAGCTACTCATTGGACTTTGGGCCCCTTAGCGCAGTTAGGGTGCAAAAAAGTGCCCCACATGTGGTATCGCCGTACTCAGGAGAAGTAGTATAATGTGTTTTGGGGTGTATTTTTACACATACCCATGCTGAGTGGGAGAAATATCTCTGTAAATAGACAATTGTGTGTGTGTAAAAAAAAAAAAAAAAAAATCAAAAAATTGTCATTTACGGAGATATTTCTCCCACCCAGCATGGGTATGTGTAAAAATACACCCCAAAACACATTATACTACTTCTCCTGAGTACCGCAATACCACGTGTGGCACTTTTTTGCAGCCTAACTGCGCTAAGGGGCCCAAAGTCCAATGAGCATCTTTAGGCTTTACAGGGGTGCTTACAATTAGGCACCCCCCAAAATGCCTGGACAGTGAACACACCCCACAAATGACCGCATTTTGGAAAGTAGACACTTCAAGGTATTCAGAGAGGAGCATAGTGAGTCTGTGGCAGATTTCATTTTTTTTTTTTTTGTCGCAAGTTAGAAGAAATGGAAACTTTTTTTTTTGTCACAAAGTGTCATTTTCCGCTAACTTGTGACAAAAAATAAAATCTTCTATGAACTCCCCATGCCTCTCACTGAATACTTTGGGATGTCTTCTTTCCAAAATGGGGTCATTTGGGGGGTATTTATACTATCCTGGAATTTTAGCACCTCATGAAACATGACAGGTGGTCAGAAAGTCAGAGATGCTTCAAAATGGGAAAATTCACTTTTGGCACCATAGTTTGTAAACGCTATGGCTCATATGCAATTCATTTTTTCACCTAAGGGCTCGTTTCCACTATTGCGGTGCAGAATCGCCTGGATTCCACCGCTGTTGAAATTCCATGAATTAGCATGCGGATGCGAATTTTTGCGCGTTTTTTGCCGCGAATTCGCATAGGTGAGGGTATATGCGAAATTAACCATGTCACTGCCTGTTTGAATTACATTGGTACCTATGCGAATTCGCATGCGAATTCGCATACCATAGCCGCATGCGAATTTCCTATTAAATACATTAGCGGCGATTCGCATGCATTCCACTCGCAGGCGAATTCGTTGGCTCTTTTGTGCGTTTTTTTACCGCTGAAAAAAACGCACCTCAACAACGCTACAGTGGAAACAGGCCCATCCACTTGCATTACATGTGCGAATCTGCATGCGTTGGACGCATGCAGATTCGCGATAGTGGAAACGAGCCCTTAGTTTTCACCTAAATTTGTCAATAAAATGCATTTTAAGCCATCAGAAACCAAGAAAATGCTCAAAATAATATTTATAGTACTTTTTCATTTACTTTTTGGTACTTTTTTAGTTGAAAAGTGCTGGAAAGTTATTTTAATTTGAAGATGAAAAATTATCTCCTAGGAGAAAAGTCAGGTGAAAAAGTGAATTGCATATGGCCCTATGACTTTTACCCAATCCAATAAATATACACAGAATGTTTTTTTTTTTTTAACAAAGACATGTAGCAGAATAACTTTCGCGCTCAAATGTATAGGAAATTTTACTTTATTTGAAAAATGTCAGCACAGAAAGTTAGTCATTTTTTTTGACAAAATTCATGTCTTTTTTGATGAATATAATAAAAAGTAAAACTCGCAGCAGCAATCAAATAGCACCAAAAGAAAGCTGTATTAGTGACAAGAAAAGGAGGTAAAATTCATTTAGGTGGTAGGTTGTATGAGCGAGCAATAAACCGTAAAAGCTGCAGTGGTCTGAATGGAAAAAAAGGCTCTGGTCCTTAAGGGGCGAAAAGACTGTGGTCCTCAAGTGGTTAAAAGTCAGGTGGCGAGTGTGCGGTTTTGGAACCATGGCTATTGCCACATGCACAGGCAGTCTTGCACACGTGTTCACAGGAAGTTGTAGGCGCATGGGTGGACACCTAGGTGGTTTTTAGCATCCATCTTTTAAATTGGCTTGACGTTCATATGAGACAATACAACATTAAACCTAATTCTTTTTTAAGGGTAGATACAGTTGTTCTCATCAGTTTATTTTCAGCTTGGGTCTCCCTTAATTGAACCCAAAACGAACTACCGTACATTTTGTACTTAATAGAGATGCTTTCAATCACAAGCTGTTTCTCACTGTGCATGTGCGGTTTGGAATTTATCCAGTAACTGTGCTTGTGCGCATGCACTCCCAATAATAGGATCGACTGCCTGTGCAATCTAATATAATAATTGGGCAGAATGGGGAACATTAGGTACTCTGGCAGTAATAAGCAGCACTCACAGCATCTGTAGTAAATGTTTGGCCTAAATGTAGTTAGTTTAAAAGTTTTGGTTTGCTTTAGGATACCTTTAGGCCCCTTTTACACTTACCGTGTCATGGTACTCTCCCCTACTACAGCTCGTAGCAGTGGCCATTAAAGTCTATGAGGCACGACCAGTGGCGTAGCTAAGGAGCTGTGGGCCCCGATGCAAGTTTTACAGTGGAGCCCCCCAAGCACTCTATACATAGCAATTAATATGGCGCACCAAAACCTGCCAATGGCAACTACAGTGTCAGAGATGCAAAAAGGGGATGGGGAACAGTTTTTTAATGATTCAAAAGTGTCTATAGAAGTTATTATTATGAGCACAGGACCAGTAGAGAGCTAATACTGTAGTTGGAGGACCCCTCGGGGCCCCTCTGGCCCAAGGGCCCCGATGCAGTCGCAACCTCTGCAACCCCTATTGCTACGTCCCTGGGCACGACACACTGCTTGCGATGTGATAGAAGTGCTCTGGGTGCTGCAGAAATTACCCACAAGCTGCAGTGTGTTACCCTGCCACTCCTGGAAATGCCCCGGATGTCACATGTTAGTTCGTTTTTTCTTCAGCCGCTCCACATCTATAGCGCATGATGCGACTTTTTGGCTGCCGTGCGCTTGTTCTAAATCATACCATTACCGCAGCGCACTAGTGCAAAAGCACACTCAAAGTGCAGTATAACGGAAAATTGTTACTTACCTATCAGTAATTTTCCTTTCCCGATGCTTACATGTCACAAACACTTGGGTAGATGCCCCACCCACTTCTACCCCATAGGACCTTGTAATTATAAATTCTAATCGTCCTCCCCCCCCCCCTTCAGTCTACGTCCGCCTCCAACTCACCGAGGCGAACATAGAAGGGAGGGCTAGTGTTGTGACATGTTAGAATCGGGAAAGGAAAATTACCAATAGGTAGGTAACAATTTTCCGTTTTCCCTATGCTTCCATGTCACAAACACTTGGGATCTAACTAGGAAGAATGAAGGGAGGGCACAACATTTGCAGAATATACAATTTTTAATTTAGGAATTTGTAGTCAGTACAGCTTTCCCAAATACCAGTGAGGATTGCGCCGCCACATCAACTCTGTAGTGGCGCATAAATGTATGAATGTTCGACCAATTCGCAGCTTGGCATATCTTGTCTGCAGGAACCTTGTTATAGGCTGCCCATGAAGTAGCTATCCCACGTGTGGAATGGGCTCTGATTTGTTCTGGTGGTTCCAATTTGAGAATTTTATAGGCAGTTTGGATAGTTTTAACTAGCCATGAGGCTATGGTTCTGGCCGTGGCTGCCTGCCCCTTTCTGTAGCCAGATGGTATAACCCACAATCTCTCTGTGGCCCTGAATTGTGATGTTATTTCTAAGTAAGTTTTGAGTGTTTAAACCACATCCAAGGGGTGTGGATCATTGGAATCCTCAATTGTAAAGGAAGGTAGAGTCCAGTCCTGATTGAGGTGGAAAGTTGAAGTCACCTTTGGGATAAACTCCTGTATTGGTCTCAAAACCAATCTATCTGGGAAAAAGGAGAGGTACGGTTCCTTTGAACCTAGGGCCTGGATTTCTGACACTCTCCTAGCCGAGGAAATCGCTACTAGGAAAACCGTTTTAAGAGTCAGATGCCACACGCTACTGTTGTGCTGGGTGGAATGGTTGTTTTGTAAGTGCCTCCAATACAAGAGATAAATCCCATTTAGGGAATACGTTCTTTATTGGTGGTCTCAGTTTTAGTACCCCCTTGGTAAATTGCTTTATTAGTGGGTGAGTAAACCAGGAAATTCCAGTGAGGGCTCATTTCCACTATCGCGAATTCGCGTGCGTTTTTCGCATGCAAATTCGCATAGCAATACAAGTGAATGGGACTGTTTCCACTTGTCAGGATTCCTTTGCGTTTTTCTGTGCAGAAAAAATTCGCATGGCAGAGCCATCAGAATTCGCATACCGCTTACCGCTATGCGAATCGCATAGAAACAATGGCATAACACACCAGCACTGTCATGGTTAAATTCGCATACATCGTCATCCATGCGAATTCGCATGCGAATTTGCATGAAAATTCGCATGGACCCGCATGCGAATTTGCATGAAAATTCGCATGGACCCGCATGCGAATTTCGCATCCGCATGCAAATTTTTACCACGGCGATTCGCACCGCACAAGTGGAAATGCGGCCTGAGAGCTGTAAGAGCGGATATGTGACTCTTCATGGTATGGTAACCGAGTCCCTTTGAAAGGCCATTCTGTAGGAAATCCAGGACTGAATTTGGTTCCGGTTTTAGAGGGTCAAACTTTCTTTCATTAGCAAAGAGTTGGAATCTTTTCCATACTCTACTATATGTGGCATTCGTAGTTGGTTTTCTAGCACTTAATAGTGTTTGTATTACTTCTTCCGAACACCCGGATTGTTTTAGCCTTTCCCTCTCAACACCCATACCATGAGTCTCAATCTCTCTGGATTCTGATGATGTACCTTCCCTTGAGTCAGCAGGTGTTTGTGGTATGGGAGAGGAACTGGACACTGTAATTTCAATTCCCACAGGAGGGGGAACCACGGTCGTTTCGGCCAGTATGGAATAACTGCTATAATCATCACTTTTTCCCGGTAAAGCCTGAGAAGTAGAGGCCGGATTATCTGTGTCGGAGGATAAACATATGCTATCAAAAAATTCGCATTGTTTGCATTGGAACCTGGAGTAGAAAGTCCTGCACTTCGTATTCTCCGGGGTAGCCATGAGATCCACCTCCGGCATACCAAATTGGCTGCAGATCCATTGGAACGTCTCCTGGGATAAACTCCATTCGTTGTTGAATTCCCGTCTGCTCAGATAGTCTGCTGTTTGGTTCTGTTTGCCCGGTATATATAAGGCTTTGATGTTCCACAGGTTCGTCTCTGAGAACTGGAAGACTGCTGCTGCATCCTGCAGTAATGACATACTCTTGGTGCCGCCTTGTCGCTTTATGTAGGATACTTCGGTCTTGTTGTCCATCTTCATGAGTACAGTTTCCCCCTGTATTAAGTGCTGGAAACTGATAAGTGCATGATATGCTGCTCTCAGCTCTAGGGTGTTTGCTGGTATCCGATAGGTTGAGTGAGTCCACTGACCCTGAGCATACTGGCCCTCGCAGTGGGCTCCCCATCCTCTTTGACTGGCATCCGAGGTGATGATGGTCATAACATTGTCCTGTATTAAATGATACTTGCTTAGGTTGTCCATTGACGTCCACCATGTTAGGCTGTTCTTCATGAGTGGTGTAATTCTGATCTGTTGATTGAACGATTTTTTGTTCCATTGATTTAGAAACCCACATTGTAATGGCTTAATGTGCCAATGTGCCCAGCGCACCATTGGTATGGTAGATGTCATCACGCCTATCAAACTGAGGCATTGTCGTGCTCGTATCCTCGACCTGGTCAGTGTTAATTGGACCCTCTGTATTAGGTTTTGTGCCTTCTGTAGTGGTAAGGCTAGTGAGTTCTGGACTGTATCTAATGAGGCTCCTAGGAAGATCATTGTTTGCGTAGGTTCCAGCTGGCTCTTGGGATAGTTTATCTTCCATCCGAAATGTATTAATGTTTCTATTAGTATCTTTCTGTGCTGCAACAGCGTTTGTCTGTCTGACGCTAGAAGGAGTAGGTCGTCTAGGTCAGTGTTTCCCAACCTTTTCCGGCCCGGGGAACACTGTCTGACCAAATTTTTCTCCGGGGAACGGCGCGCGCGGTGGGGGCGATGCGGCCCCTGGTTGTTTGCGCGACCTAGTGGACAGTGCCGCTATGGGGGGGGGGGCTGGGGTGCGGCTGCATAGCTGGCATAGTTGCCCCAGTGTAGGGAGTTTAGTTGCCTCAGTATAGTGCCCCAGTATAGCCAGTATAGTGCCCCAGTATAGTGCCCCAGTATAGCCAGAATAGTGCCCCAGTATAGCCAGTATAGTACCCCAGTATAGCCCCCCAGTATAGCCAGTATAGTGCCCCAGTATAGCCAGTATTGTGCCCCAGTATAACTAGTATAGTGCCCCAGAATAGTGCCCCAGTATAGCCAGTTTAGTGCCCCAGTATAGTGCCCCAGTATAGCCAGTATAGTGCCCCAGTATAGCCAGTATAGTGCCCCAGTATAGCCAGTATAGTACCCCAGTATAGCCCCCCAGTATAGCCAGTATTGTGCCCCAGTATAGCTAGTATAGTGCCCCAGAATAGTGCCCCAGTATAGCCAGTATAGTACCCCAGTATAGCCCCCCCAGTATAGCCAGTATTGTGCCCCAGTATAGCTAGTATAGTGCCCCAGAATAGTGCCCCAGTATAGCCAGTATAGTGCCCCAGTATAGTGCCCCAGTATAGCCAGTATAGTACCCCAGTATAGCCCCCCAGTATAGCCAGTATTGTGCCCCAGTATAGCTAGTATAGTGCCCCAGAATAGTGCCCCAGTATAGTGCCCCAGTATAGCCAGTATAGTGCCCCAGTATAGCTAGTATAGTGCCCCAGTATAGCCAGTATAGTGCCCCAGTATAGCCAGTATAGTACCCCAGTATAGCCCCCCCAGTATAGCCAGTATTGTGCCCCAGTATAGCTAGTATAGTGCCCCAGTATAGCCAGTTTAGTGCCCCAGTATAGTGCCCCAGTATAGCCAGTATAGTGCCCCAGTATAGCCCCCCAGTATAGCTAGTATAGTGCCCCAGTATAGCCAGAATAGTGCCCCAGTATAGCCAGTTTAGTGCCCCAGGATAGCCAGTGTAGTACCCCAGAATAGTGCCCCAGTATAGCCAGTTTAGTGCCTCCCGCCCGTCCCCGCGGCCGCCGCTGTTATTACCTTGTTAACAGCGGCCGCTCTCCCCTCTCCGGCGCGTGTATATTCAAGCAGCGTATCTCCGGCTGCTCTGTGTGATGCACTGATGCGGAAGAAAGGAGGGCAGCGGCTTCCTGTAACGGCGATATGTATCGCCGTTACTATGGTAACCGAGCCCTGCCTCCTTCCGCATCAGTGCATCACACAGAGCAGCCGGAGATACGCTGCTAGCATATACATGGTCTGGAGAGGGGAGAGCGGCCGCTGCTAAGGTAATAACAGCGGCGGCCGCGGGGACGGGCGGGAGGGGGGATAAGAGCACGGCACACCAGGCAACGTTCCGCGGCACACTAGTGTGCCGCGGAACAGCGGTTGGGAAACACTGGTCTAGGTAGTGATACAACCTTAGTCCTTTCTCTCGTAATAATGATACCACGGCCAGTAGGACCTTGGTGAACGTCCTTGGCGCCGTGGAGATTCCAAAAGGTAGGCAGGTAAACTGGAAGTGGTCTTCCGCAATCGCAAACCTTAAATACTTCTGGGACCTCGAGTGTACTGGGATATGCATGTATGTGTCCTCGAGGTCCACAGAAAGCATCCAGTCTGACTTCCTTATGGCTTGACGAATTGATTCTAGGGTCTCCATCTTGAATCTCTTGAGTCTGATTCTTTTGTTCAGTTTCCTGAGATCTAACACTGGACGCCATTAATCCTGTTTTTTTTAACACGAAAAATAATGGAGAATATTCCCCCTTGCTCCTTTCTTTCACGGGCACTGGTATTATTGCTTCTTTCGGTAACAGTTCTTGGATGTATTGTTCCAGGATCATTCTCTTGTCTGTCTGTGTTGGAATGTTCGTAATCTGGAAACAGTGTCCTGGCGTCGATGTAAAGCTCCATCGATGACCTCGAGAGATTGTCTTTAATACCCATTGGTTCTTTATGTATTCCGCCCAAACTTGCCTGAAGTGACGAAGTCTCCCTCTGACTGGGTAAGCTTGGACGGGTTTCCCGTCAAAAGGGCTTCTGTTGTTGTTGAGGAAGTGGTTGTTCTCTGTTTGTTTAGGCGTTGTTAATTAGATTGCGAGCTTTGCCGACTTCTTTTGAACTCCTTGCCGGGTCGATAGGCTCTTGCATTTCTGTATCTAGCTTGTTGCAGGCGGTTAGTCTGTTGATTAAAAGGTCTTCTTGGTTTTCTGTCTTGCGGTATTAACCCCGACCTTCCGCCGGTTACTCTTTTAATCGCGTCGTCCATTTCTCTGCCGAAGAGATTAGTGCCATCATATGGTATCCTGCACCAATCCTGTTTTGATGCGGGATCGGCTGCCCAGAATTTTAGCCATAAAGCCCATTTGGTGATGACGGAGGAAGCCATTGCTCTGGAGCTGCATCTGATTACATCTACTGCGATCTCTCCAACGAAGTCAGCCGTGAGGTTGAAGTCATCTAATGCGGCTATTATCGCATCCCTGTCTGTTCCCACTCTTAGTGCTTCCTCTATATTCGATGTCCAAGCTCTCAAAGCTCTAGAAATGGACGTTAACGCAATAGCTGGTTTGAGTGTGTTACCAGTAATTGTATAAATTTTCTTTAATTCCGCATCCATTCTCTTTTCCAATACATCTCTGAATGATGTTGCGTTTTCCCTCGGTAACGTCATTGGTCTTGCAAGGCGTACTACTGAGGCATCCACAATTGGTGGGTTATCTAAGGATTTAGTTTCCTCCGCTTTGAGTAGGTATTATTTTGAGATTCTATTGTTTATAGGTGTTCTTTTGTCTAGCTTTTCCCACTCTTCCTTGATTATTTCTGCGATTTTCAATAATCACTGGAAAAGTGGTTGTCTTCTTCTTTAAGTGTGTAAAGTATTCTTTATGCCTAGTGGCACTGGTGGACGGCTCTTCTGTATCCTCAGTGTCCCATTCTATTGCTTCTCGCACAGATTGAATATACGGTTGTACCAGTGCGAAATCGAAACCGCCTGCGATGTCGTCTGGTTCTGTTGCTGTTAGTGTTTGGTTCGACTGATTGCGAAGGTATTCTGGGTAATGTTGCTAAATACTCCTTTATGGAGTCTTGAACTGCTTGTGTAATCATCTGTGAAATGTCCATAGGAGTTTGTTCTCTGTCTCTAGCCATTTCACTAAAACATCTTCCGCAGACCGCCTTGTCAGAGAGAGCTTCTCTGTGGCAAGCCCAACATTTCTTATAACTAGGTGGAGATCTTGATCTGCTCCTGTATCTAGGAGTAGGGCTCTTCCTTCGAGATCTTGACCTCGAGCGATTACTCTTTTTCTTCCGATGTTTCCTAGGACTAAATGAAGAATAAACAATTGTTTAGCTCCTGAGCGAAATATAGGAATCGGGTAAGAACCTACCTTGTTGCCCATACCTTTCAACCCGACGCTGGTCTACTGGTGGCGCAGTGGGAGGAATAGAAGCAGCAGAAGTGGCTGACGGAATGAAGAAAGAAAAATAAGCCCCCCTGATACGGATAACTACCTCAAGCAATAATTATAAATTACTTATGACAGCTTATAATCAAAATTGCACTTACTCTGTCTGGGAGCATCCGGAGGTGCTAGATCTGGACCAGTCTCGCTGGGAGCATCAAGCCCGGGGTCGACATCCATACTGCACTGCCAGGTAAGTACAGAAACTATGGCAAAGGCAATGTGGTAACGCACAGATACCACTCTATGGCCGCCGGACGCCATCCCGAACGGCATTAAATGCCTGTACCAAGTTAAGCTCCACCCCCGGCCACTGCTCACAAACAGGGAGCCAATCGGCGAGAGGCAACGCGCTGCTCCGCCCACTCAAACGCCCGGACCCAATCTGAATAGGGGATCGCTGGGCGGAAGTGCGCGAGCGGAAGTACGTCACTGGAAGTGATGGATGCGCTCCAACTCCGGCCAGACGAGGTACGCATTACCCGGAACTAAGATAGAGGAAAGAAAAAGGTATTAAGCTCCCACCGCGCTAATACAGTGGCATATTTAATGCTTACACAAAGCAAAGTCGGCACATGATACGCAGCATAAGAGTCGTTTAGACTACCGCCGTGGAAAGCCGCCCTCCGAGACCAGCAGATACGAGGGGACCCATGCTAATTTATAGCTTAAAAGGTCGTGCATAATAACAAAAATTAATACGGCTGCTATTTAAGTAGCCAGGTAGGGCGTATAAAATTAAAAATTGATAGGCAAATCATGCCCCTCTAGCGATGGTCCTGTGAGGTGGAGGACAAAAAAAAGACTGGGGGGGGGGGGGGGGGGAACGATTAGAATTTATAATTACAAGGTCCTATGGGGTAGAAGTGGGCGGGGCATCTACCCAAGTGTTTGTGACATGGAAGCATAGGGAAAGCAAGCTGCAGTGTGTTACCCTGCCACTCCTGGAAATGCCCCGGATGTCACATGTTAGT